>NW_020260088.1:0-4416 GCF_003255815.1 Theropithecus gelada
AAAGGAAATATCTTCAGGTAAAAAGTAGAAAGAATCTTCCTGAGGAACTTCTTTGTAATGTGTGAATTCCACTCACTGAGTTACAGCTGTATTACATGGAGTTGTTTGCTAGTCCAGTTTTTGTTGAATCTGAGAACCGATATTTCGTATCACTTGGAGGAGTATACAGCCAACGGAAATATCCCCAGATAAAAACGAGAAAGAAGATTTCTGAGAAATGTCTTTCTGATCTCTGAGTTCATCGCACAGAGTTGTAACTTTCTGTTCATATTGGTGTTTGCTAACACTCCTCTTGTGGAAACTGCAAAGTGATATTTGGGAGCGCATTGAGGGCTCCAGTGAAAAAGGAAATATCTTCAGATAAATACCGAAAGGTAGCGTTCTGAGAAACTTCTATGTGAACTCTGCATTCACCTCACAGAGTTTCACCTTTCTGTTCATGTAGCTGTTTGCTAAAACTCTTCTCGTGGAATCTGCAAAGTGATATTTGGGAACATATTGAGGGCTCCAATGAAAAAGGAAATATCTTCAGATAAAAACTGAAAGGAAGCATTCTGAGAAACTTCTATGTGGACTGTGCATGCATCTCACAGAGTTCCACCTTTCTCTTCACGTAGCTGTTTGCTAACATTCTTCTTGTGGAATCTGCTAAGTGATGTTTGAGAGCGCATTGACCGCTACAATGAAAAAGGAAATATCCTCAGATAAAAACTGAAAAGAAGCGTTCTGAGAAACTGCATTGTGACCTGTGAATGCAACTCACAGAGTTACACTTTACTGTTCTTTGATCACTTTGCTAACACTTTTCTTCAAAACTGCAGTGGGATATTTCTTTCTCCAAAGAAGCTTTATGGTGACAAAGGAAATATCTTCAGATAAAAAGTGGAAAGTAGCTTCCTGAGAAACTGCTTCGTGATGTGTAAATTCAATTCACTGAGTTACAGCTGTATTTCATGGAGCTGTTTGCTAGTCCAGTTTTTGTTTAATCTGAGAACTGATACTTCGGATCACTTGGAGGAGTGTACATCCCAAGGAAATATCCCCAGATAAAAACGAGAAAGAAGATTTCTGATAAATGTCTTTCTGATTTCTGAGTTCATCTCACAGAGTTTCACCTTTCTGTTCATGTAGCTGTTTGCTAACACTCTTCTCATGGAATCTGCAATGTGATATTTGGGAGCGCATTGAGGGCTACAGTGAAAAAGGAAATATCTTCAGATAAAAACTGAAAGGAAGGGTTCTGAGAAACTTCTATGTGACCTGTGCATTCGCCTCAGAGAGTTCCACCTTTCTGCTCAGGTAGCTGTTTGCTAACACTTTTCTCGTGGAATACGCAAAGTGATATTTGGGAGCATATTGAGGGCTCCAATGAAAAAGGAAATATCTTCAGATAAAAACTGAATGGAAGCGTTCTGAGAAACTTCTATGAGAACTGTGCATGCATCTCACAGAGTTCCACCTTTCTCTTCATGTAGCTGTTTGCTATCACTCTTCTCATGGAATTTGCTAAGTGATATTTTTGAGCCCATTGACGGCTACAGTGAAAAAGGAAATACCATCAGATAAAAACTGAAAAGAAGCGTTCTGAGAAACTGCATTGTGACGTGTGAATGCAATTCACAGAGTTATACTTTTCTGTTCATTGATCAGTTTGCTAACACAGTTTTCTTCAAAACTGCAGTGGGATATTTCTTTGTCCAATGAAGCCTATGGTGACAAAGGAAATATCTTAAGGGAAAAAGTAGAAAGAATTTTCTGAGGAACTGCTTTGTCATTTGTAAACTCAACTCACTGAGTTACATCTGTATTTAATGGAGCTGTTTGCTAGTCCAGTTTTTGGTGAATCCGTGAACTGATATTTCGGATCACTTGGAGGAGTATACAGCCAATAGAAATATCCCCAGATAAAAATGAGAAAGAAGACTTCTGAGAAATGTCTTTCTGATCTCTGAGTTCATCTCACAGAGTTCTACTTTTCTGTTCATGCAGCTGTTTGCTAACACTCTTCTCGTGGAATCTGCAAAGTGATATTTGGGAACACATTGAGGACTCCAGTGAAAAAGGAAATATCTTCAGATAAATACTGAAAGGAAGCGTTCTCAGAAACTTCTATGTGAACTGTGCATGCATCTCACAGAGTTCCACCTTTCTCTTCATGTAGCTGTTTGCTAACATTCTTCTCGTGGAATCTGCTAAGTGATGTTTGGGAGCGCAATGACGGCTAAAGTGAAAAAGGAAATATCCTCAGATAAAATCGGAAAAGAAGCTTTCTGAGAAACTGCATTGTGACCTGTGAATGAAACTCACAGAGTTACACTTTTCTGTTCATTGATCAGTTTGCTAACACAGTTTTCTTCAAAACTGCAGTAGGATATTTCTTTCTCCAAAGAAACTTTATGGTGACAAAGGAAATATCTTCAGATTAAAAGAAGAAAGAAGCTTCCTGAGAAACTGCTTTGTAATGTGTAAATTCACCTCACTGAGTTACAGCTGTATTTCATGGAGCTGTTTGCTACTCCAGTTTTTGCTGAATCTGAGAACCGATATTTCGGATCACTTGGAGGAGTATACATCCCAAGGAAATATCCTCAGATAAAAAGGAGAAAGAAGATTTCTGAGAAATGTCTCTCTGATCTCTGAGTTCATCTCACAGAGTTCTACCTTTCTGTTCATATGGCTGTTTGCTGACACTCTTCTCGTGAAATCTGCTAAGTGATATTTGCGAGCGCATTGAGGGCTATAGTGAAAAAGGAAATATCTTCAGAAAAAAACTGAAAGGAAGCGTTCTGAGAAACTTCTATCTGACCTGTGCATTCACCTCACAGAGTTCCACCTTTCTGTGCATGTAGCTCTTTGCTAACACACTTCTCGTGGAATCTGCAAAGTGATATTTGGGAGCGCAATGAGGGCTACAGTGAAAAAGGAAATATCTTCAGATAAAACCCGAATGGAAGCGTTCTGAAAAACTTCTATGTGACCTGTGCATTCATCTCACAGAGTTCCACCTTTCTGTTCATGTAGCAGTTTGCTAACACTCTTCTCATATAATCTGCTAAGCGATATTTGGGCGCGCATTGATGGCTACAGTGAAAAAGGAAATATCTTCAGATAAATACTGAAAGGAAGCGTTCTGAGAAATTTCTATGTGACGTATGCATTCACCTCACAGAGTTCCACCTTTATGTTCATGTGGCTGTTTGCTAACACTCTTCTCGTGGAATCTGCAAAGTAATATTGGGAGCACATGAGGGTTCCAGTGAAAAAGGAAATATCTTCAGATAAAAACTGAAAAGAAGCGTTCTGAGAAACTGCATTGTGACGTGTAAATGCAACTCACAGTGTTACACTTTTCTGTTCATTGATCAGTTTGCTAACACAGTTTTCTTCAAAACTGCAGTGGGATATTTCTTTGCCCAATGAAGCTTATGGTGACAAAGGAAATATCTTCAGATAAAAAGAATAAAGAAGCTTCCTGAAAAACTGCTTTGTGATGTGTGAATTCAACTCACTGAGTTACAGCTGTATTTCGTGGAGCTGTTTGCTAGTCCAGTTTTTGTTGAATCTGGGAACTGATATTTCGGATCACTTGGAGGAGTATACAGCCAAAGAAAATATCCCCAGATAAAAACGAAAAAGAATATTTCTGAGAAATACCTTTCTGATATCTGAGTTCATCTCACAGAGTTCTACCTTTCTGTTCGTGTAGCTGTTTACTAACACTCTTCTCGTGGAATCTGCAAAGTGATATTTGGGAGCGTATTGAGGGCTACAGTGAAAAAGGAAATATCTTCAGATAACAGCTGAAAGGAATCATTCTTAGAAACTTCTATGTGACCTCTGCATTAACCTCAGAGAGTTCCACCTTTCTGTTTATGCAGCTGTTTGCTAACACTCTTCTCGAGGAATTTGCAAAGTCATATTTGGGAGTGCATTGAGGGCTCCAGTGAAAAAGGAAATATCTTCAGATGAAAACTGAAAGGAAGCGTTCTGAGAAACTTCTATGTGAACTGTGCGTTCATCTCACAGAGTTCCACCTTTCTCTTCATGAAGCTGTTTGCTAACATTCTTCTCGTGGAATCTGCTAAGTGATGTTTGGGAGCGCATTGACGGCTACAATGAAAAAGGAAATATCTTCAGATAAAAACTGAAAAGAAGCTTTCTGAGAAGCTGCATTGTGACCTGTGAATGCAAGTCACAGAGCTACACTTTTCTGTTCATTGATCAGTTTGATAACACAGTTTTCTTCAAAACTACAGTGGGATATTTCTTTGCCCAATGAAGCTTATGGTGACAAAGGAAATATCTTCAGATAAAAAGTAGAAAGAAGCTTCCTGAGAAACTGCTTTTTGATGTTTAATTTCAACTCACCCGGTTACGGCTGTATTTCATGGAGCTGTTTGCTAGTCCAGTTTTTTT
>NW_020260089.1:0-4416 GCF_003255815.1 Theropithecus gelada
TTTCTGAGTGTCTGGCATAGCTTCTCAGTTTTTGAAGCTCTCTTAACACATGAGGCCATTAAGTAGAGAGCAATTAACTACCATGTCCAGAAACCAGCAACAAATATATCAGACTGAGCAAAAGGAAACCCAAGGGACAAATAAGATTGTATGTGTAAGAGTTGTGAGAATTCTGTGACTGACCAACTAGATCCACAGTCCAGTCCTGCAGGTATGATCCTGGCATATGATCCTGGCATCCTAGGCTTTGGGTTATATGAATGCCAAGACAAATACCTAAACAAATGTCACCTAGGTAATTCGCAAGCACCAAGAGAGTTTCTACATAACAAGTTTGAATGAATATAAATACACACTTCGAATAGCTAAGATTGCCTCAGAATTTGTAAAATGTAACTTAAAAAAGGGTAAGTATATATTTTAAAAACAACTAGAAGTATTTGGGAACTACAAATGTGATGCATGTAATGAAAGTATTAAATGTTCATACAAACTTTAAAATGACTTCTAAGACATATGGGTCAGAGTATCAGAAAAATTTTCCATCAAAAATTCTGAAATTCTAGAAAGAATGTGAACTCATTACTTTCCAAGAGTGTTAAAAGTTATTGCTCCTCTTCCAAGATCCCAAAATTGTAAATGTTGTAAGAGGAATTATGATACATATAAGAAAGTCAACTTATACCAAGTTTCCTGGCACACTCAAAGAAAAAGCTTTGTCATTATATCAGCACATTGTTGAATGACAATGCATTTGTTTGCTTTAAAATAATATATATAAGGATTTTATGTATAATTTTTATGATTCCTTTATCTAACTGATTTTTAAAAATTAACCCAACAGCAATGGATAAAAGTACTTCTACCCTGGCCGGGCATGGTGGCTCATGCCTGTAATCTCCAGTACTCTGGGAGGCCAAGGTGGCTGGATCACGAGGTCAGGAGTTCAAGACCAGCCTAGCCAACATGGTGAAACCCCATCTCTACTAAAAATACAAAAATTTAGTTGAGCATGGTGGCACATGCCTGTAATCCCAGCTACTCAGGAGACTGAGGCAGGAGAATTGCTTGAACCCAGGAGGCGGAGGTTGCAGTGAGCTGAGATCACGCCACTGCACTGCACTCCAGGCTGGGAAACAGAGCAAGACTCCATCTTGAAAAAAAAAATGTACTTCTACCCTATGTAACCTGTGTCATAACATAAAATATTTTGCTCCCAAGAGCTAATAGTCAGAATCTCTCTCTTTTTCATTGCCATATGCTCAGCATCTAACAGAGCATGGACGTGGTATGTACTCAATATTTTGTTGAATGAATCCATCATATTTGAAATAAGCTTCTATGAGCTCTTTTTTAGGTAGACTATGTTTCATTGGGCTGAATTACTAAGTTAATGTCTATTTTGAATTCAGCATTTTGCATTACTGAACAGACACCATGACGTAACAGAAAGAAGTGAGGGAGCAGGTGGCAGCGTCTTAACCATGTCCTTGCTGTCAGGCAAGTTTCAGTTAGACAAGATGAATAAGTTCTAGAGATCTGCTATACAACATTGTGTTAGTACTGTAGTGTACACTTAAAAATCTGGAATGAGGTTCCAAGATGGCCGAATAGGAACAGCTCCAGGCTACAGCTCCCAGAGTGAGCGACTCAGGAGATGGGTGATTTCTGCATTTCTAACTGAGGTACTGGGTTCATCTCACTGGGGCATGTTGGACAGTGGGTGCAGGACTGTGGGTGCAGCCCATCAAGCGAGAGCTGAAGCAGGGCAGGCATCGCCTCACCCGGGAAGTGCAAGGGGTAAGGGAATTCCCGTTCCTAGCCAAGGGAAACCGTGACACACACCACCTGGAAAATTGGGTTACTCCCACCCTAATACTGTGCTTTTCCAAGGGTCTTAGCAAATGGCACACCAGGAGATTACATCCCGCACCTGGCATAGAGGGTCCCACGAACATAGGGCCTCCCTCATTGCTGGCACAGCAGTCTGAGATCTAACTGCAAGGCAGCAGCAAGGCTTGGGGAGGGGCGCCTGCCATTCCTGAGATTTGAATAGGTAAACAAAGCAGCCTGGAAGCTCGAACTGGGTGGAGCCCACCACAGCTCAAGGAGGCCTGTTGGCCTCTTTAGACTCCACCTCTGGGGACAGGGCATAGCCAAACAAAAGGCAGCAGAAACCTCAGTAGATTTAAATGTCCCTGTCTGACAGCTTTGAAGAGACTAGTGGTTCTCCAAGGACAGAGTTGGAGATCTGAGAACGCACAGACTGCCTCCTCAAGTGGGTCCCTGACCCCCGAGTAGCCTAACTAGGAAGTACCCCCAAGTAGGGGCAGACTGACACCTCACACGGCTGGGTATCCCTCTGAGATGAAGCTTCCAGAGAAATGATCAGGCAGCAACATTTACTGTTCAGCATTATTCACTCTGCTGCAGCCTCTGCTGCTAATACCCAGGCAAACAGGGTCTGGAGTGGACCTCCAGCAAACTCCAATAGACTTGCAGCTGGGGGTCCTGACTGTAGAAGGAAAACTAACAAAAAGAAAAGACATCCACACTAAAATCCCATCTGTACGTCACCATTATCAAAGACCAAAGGTAGATAAAACCACAAAGATGGGGAACAGAGTACAAAAGCTGACAATTCTAAAAATCAGAGCACCTCACCCCCTCCAAAGAAATGCAGCTCTTCACTAGCAATAGAACATAGCTGGATTGAGAATGTCTTTGACGAGAGAAGAAGGCTTCACATGATCAAACTTCTCCGAGCTAACGGAGGAAGTTTGAACCCATCACAAAGAAGCTAAAAACATTGAAAAAAGGTTAGACAAATGGCTACCTAGAATAACCAATGTAGAGAAATCCTTAAATGACTTGATAGAGCTGAAAACCATGGCATGAGAACTACATGATGCATACACAAGCCTCAGTAACCGATTCAATCAACTGGAAGAAAGGGTATCAGTGACTGAAGATCAAATGAATGAAATGAAGCGAGAAGACAAGTTTAGAGAAAAAAGAGTAAAAGATATGTACAAAGCCTGCAAGAAATATGGGACTATATGAAAAGACCAAATCTACGTCTGATTGGTATACCTGAAAGTGACCGGGAGAATGGAACCACGTTGTAAAACACTCTTCAGGATATTATACAGGAGAAATTCCCCAACCTAGCAAGGCAGGCCAATATTCAAATTCAGGAAATACAGAGAGCATCACAAAGATACTCTTCAAGAAGAGCAACTCCAAGACACATAATTGTGAGATTCACCAAAGTTGAAATGAAGGAAAAAAAGTTAAGGGCAGCCAGAAAGAAAGGTCGGGTTACCCACAAAGGGAAGCACATCAGACGAACAGCAGATCTCTCGGCAGAAACTCAACAAGCCAGAAGAGAGTGGGGCCAATATTCGACATTCTTAAAGAAAAGAATTTTCAACCCAGAATTTCATATCCAGCCAAACTAAGCTTCACAAGAGAATGAGAAATAAAATCCTTTACAGACAAGCAAATGCTGAGAGGTTTTATCCCCACCAGGCCTGCCTTACAAGAGCTCTTGAAGGAAGCACTAAACATGGAAAGGAACAACCAGTACCAACCACTGCAAAAACATGCCAAAACGTAAAGACCATCGATGCTAGGAAGAAACTGCATCAACTAATGAGCAAAATAACCATCTAACATCATAATGACAGGATCAACTTAGCACATAACAATATTAAGCTTAAATGTAAATGGGCTAAATGCTCCAATTAAAAGACACAGACTGGAAAATTGGATAAAGAGTCAAAGCACACCCATCAGTGTGCTGTATTCAGGAGACCCATCTCACGTGCAGAGACATGCATAGGCTCAAAATAAAGTGATGGAGGAAGATCTACCAAGCAAGCGGAAAACAAACAAACAAAAAAAGCAGGGGTTGCAATCCTAGTCTCTGATAAAACAGACTTTAAACCAACAAAGGTCAAAAGAGACAAAGAAGGCCATTACATAATGGTAAAGGGATCAATTCAACAAGAAGAGCTAACTATCCTAAATATATATGCACCCAATACAGGAGCACCCAGATTCAAAAAGCAAGCACTCAGAGACTTGCATAGAGACTTAGACTCCCACATAGTAATAATGGGCAACTTTAACACCACACTGTCAACACCAGACAGATCAACAAGATAGAAAGTTAACAAGGATATCCAGGAATTCAACTCAGCTCCGCACCAAGCAGACCTAATGGACATCTACAGAACTCTCCACCCCATATCAACAGGATGTATGTTCTTCTCAGCACCACATTGCACTAATTCCAAAATTGACCACATTGTTGGAAGTAAAGCACTCCTCAGCAAATGTGAAAGAACAGAAATTATAACAAACTGTCTCTCAGACCACAGTGCAATCAAACTAGAACTCAGGATTAAGAAA
>NW_020260090.1:0-4413 GCF_003255815.1 Theropithecus gelada
CCTGATTGCCCTAGCCAGAACTTCCAACACTATGTTGAATAGGAGTGGTGAGAGAGGGCATCCCTGTCTTGTGCCAGTTTTCAAAGGGAATTTTTCCAGTTTTTGCCCATTCAGTATGATATTGGCTGTGGGTTTGTCATAAATAGCTCTTATTATTTTGAGGTACGTTCCATCAATACCGAATTTATTGAGCGTTTTTAGCATGAAGGGCTGTTGAATTTTGTCAAAAGCCTTTTCTGCATCTATTGAAATAATCATGTGGTTCTTGTCTTTGGTTCTGTTTATATGCTGGATTATGTTTATTGATTTGCGAATGTTGAACCAGCCTTGCATCCCAGGGATGAAGCCCACTTGATCATGGTGGATAAGCTTTTTGATGTGTTGCTGAATCCGGTTTGCCAGTATTTTATTGAGGATTTTTGCATCGATGTTCATCAGGGATATTGGTCTAAAATTCTCTTTTTTTGTTGTGTCTCTGCCAGGCTTTGGTATCAGGATGATGTTGGCCTCATAAAATGAGTTAGGGAGGATTCCCTCTTTTTCTATTGATTGGAATAGTTTCAGAAGGAATGGTACCAACTCCTCCTTGTACCTCTGGTAGAATTCAGCTGTGAATCCATCTGGTCCTGGACTTTTTTTGGTTGGTAGGCTATTAATTGTTGCCTCGATTTCAGAGCCTGCTATTGGTCTATTCAGGGATTCAACTTCTTCCTGGTTTAGTCTTGGAAGAGTGTAAGTGTCCAGGAAATTATCCATTTCTTCTAGATTTTCTAGTTTATTTGCGTAGAGGTGTTTATAGTATTCTCTGATGGCAGTTTGTATTTCTGTGGGGTCGGTGGTGATATCCCCTTTATCATTTTTAATTGCGTCAATTTGATTCTTCTCTCTTTTCTTCTTTATTAGTCTTGCTAGTGGTCTGTC
Source organism: Theropithecus gelada (assembly GCF_003255815.1). Taxonomy (NCBI): domain Eukaryota; kingdom Metazoa; phylum Chordata; class Mammalia; order Primates; family Cercopithecidae; genus Theropithecus; species Theropithecus gelada. The sequence goes on from NW_020260090.1 coordinate 922, forward strand.
AATTTTGTTGATCTTTTCAAAAAACCAACTCCTGGATTCATTGATTTTTTGGAGGGTTTTTTGTGTCTCTATCTCCTTCAGTTCTGCTCTGATCTTAGTTATTTCTAGCCTTCTGCTAGCTTTCGAATGTGTTTGCTCTTGCTTCTCTAGTTCTTTTAATTGCGATGTTAGAGTGTCAATTTTAGATCTTTCCTGCTTTCTCTTGTGGGCATTTAGTGCTATAAATTTCCCTCTACACACTGCTTTAAATGTGTCCCAGAGATTCTGGTATGTTGTATCTTTGTTCTCATTGGTTTCAAAGAACATCTTTATTTCTGCCTTCATTTCGTTATGTACCCAGTAGTCATTCAGGAGCAGGTTGTTCAGTTTCCATGTAGTTGAGCGGTTTTGATTGAGTTTCTTAGTCCTGAGTTCTAGTTTGATTGCACTGTGGTCTGAGAGACAGTTTGTTATAATTTCTGTTCTTGTACATTTGCTGAGGAGTGCTTTACTTCCAATTACGTGGTCAATTTTGGAATAAGTACGATGTGGTGCTGAGAAGAAAGAAACTAAAAATCTTGAAAAAAAAAGTGGAAGAATTGACGGCTAGACTAATTAATGCAGAGAAGGTCATAAACGAAATGAAAGAGATGAAAACCATGACACGAGAAATACGTGACAAATGCACAAGCTTCAGTAACCGACTCGATCAACTGGAAGAAAGAGTATCAGCAATTGAGGATCAAATGAATGAAATGAAGCGAGAAGAGAAACCAAAAGAAAAAAGAAGAAAAAGAAATGAACAAAGCCTGCAAGAAGTATGGGATTATGTAAAAAGACCAAATCTACGTCTGATTGGGGTGCCTGAAAGTGAGGGGAAAAATGGAACCAAGTTGGAAAACACTCTTCAGGATATCATCCAGGAGAACTTCCCCAACCTAGTAGGGCAGGCCAACATTCAAATTCAGGAAATACAGAGAATGCCACAAAGATACTCCTCGAGAAGAGCAACTCCAAGACACATAATTGCCACATTCACCAAAGTTGAAATGAAGGAAAAAATCTTAAGGGCAGCCAGAGAGAAAGGTCGGGTTACCCACAAAGGGAAGCCCATCAGACTAACAGCAGATCTCTTGGCAGAAACTCTACAAGCCAGAAGAGAGTGGGGGCCAATATTCAACATTCTTAAAGAAAAGAATTTTAAACCCAGAATTTCATATCCAACCAAACTAAGTTTCATAAGTGAAGGAGAAATAAAATCCTTTACAGATAAGCAAATGCTTAGAGATTTTGTCACCACCAGGCCTGCCTTACAAGAGACCCTGAAGGAAGCACTCAACATGGAAAGGAACAACCGGTACCAGCCATTGCAAAAACATGACAAAATGTAAAGACCATCAAGGCTAGGAAGAAACTGCATCAACTAACGAGCAAAATAACCAGTTAATATCATAATGGCAGGATCAAGTTCACACATAACAATATTAACCTTAAATGTAAATGGACTAAATGCTCCAATTAAAAGACACGGACTGGCAAACTGGATAAAGAGTCAAGACCCATCAGTCTGCTGTATTCAGGAGACCCATCTCACATGCAGAGACATACATAGGCTCAAAATAAAGGGATCGAGGAAGATCTACCAAGCAAATGGAGAACAAAAGAAAGCAGGGGTTGCAACACTAGTCTCTGATAAAACAGACTTTAAACCATCAAAGATCAAAAGAGACAAAGAAGGCCATCACATAATGGTAAAGGGATCAATTCAACAGGAAGAGCTAACTATCCTAAATATATATGCACCCAATACAGGAGCACCCAGATTCATAAAGCAAGTCCTTAGAGACTTACAAAGAGACTTAGATTCTCATACAACAATAATGGGAGACTTCAACACCCCACTGTCAACATTAGACAGATCAACGAGACAGAAAGTTAACAAGGATATCCAGGAATTGAACTCATCTCTGCAGCAAGCAGACCTAATAGACATCTACAGACCTCTCCACCACAAATCAACAGAATATACATTCTTCTCAGCACCACATCACACTTATTCCAAAATTGACCGCATAATTGGAAGTAAAGCACTCCTCAGCAAATGTACAAGAACAGAAATTATAACAAACTGTCTCTCAGATCACAGTGCAATCAAACTAGAACTCAAGACTAAGAAACTCAATCAAAACTGCTCAACTACATGGAAACTGAATAACCTGCTCCTGAATGACTACTGGGTACACAACGAAATGAAGGCAGAAATAAAGATGTTCCTTGAAACCAATGAGAACAAAGATACAACATACCAGAATCTCTGGGACACATTTAAAGCAGTGTGTAGAGGGAAATTTATAGCACTAAATGCCCACAAGAGAAAGCTGGAAAGATCTAAAATTGACACTCTAACATCATAATTAAAAGAACTAGAGAAGCAAGAGCAAACACATTCCAAAGCTAGCAGAAGGCAAGAAATAACTAAGATCAGAGCAGAACTGAAGGAGATAGAGACACAAAAAACCCTCCAAAAAATCAATGAATCCAGGAGTTGGTTTTTTGAAAAGATCAACAAAATTGATAGACCTCTAGCAAGACTAATAAAGAAGAAAAGAGAGAAGAATCAAATAGACACAACAAAAAATGATAAAGGGGATATCACCACCGACCCCACAGAAATACAAACTACCATCAGAGAATACTATAAACACCTCTATGCAAATAAACTAGAAAATCTAGAAGAAATGGATAATTTCCTGGACACTTACACTCTCCCAAGACTAAACCAGAAGAAACTGAATCCCTGAATAGACCAATAGCAGGCTCTGAAATTAAGGCAATAATTAATAGCCTACCAACCAAAAAAAGTCCAGGACCAGATGGATTCACAGCTGAATTCTACCAGATGCACAAGAAGGAGCTGGTACCATTCCTTCTGAAACTATTCCAATCAATAGAAAAAGAGGGGATCCTCCCTAACTCATTTTACGAGGCCAACATCATCCTGATACCAAAGCCTGGCAGAGACACAACAAAAAAGGAGAATTTTAGATCAATATCCCTGATGAACATCGATGCAAAAATCCTTAATAAAGTACTGGCAAACCGGATTCAGCAGCACATCAAAAAGCTTATCCACCATGATCAAGTTGGCTTCATCCCTGGGATGCAAGGCTGGTTCAACATACAAAAATCAATAAACATAATCCAGCATATAAACAGAACCAAAGACAAAAACCACATGATTATCTCAATAGATGAAGAAAAGGCCTTTGACAAAATTCAACAGCCCTTCATGCTAAAAACTCTCAATAAATTCGGTATTGATGGAATGTATCTCAAAATCATAAGAGCTATTTATGACAAACCCACAGCCAATATCATACTGAATGGGCAAAAACTGGAAGCATTCCCTTTGAAAACTGGCACAAGACAGGGATGCCCTCTCTCACCACTGCTATTCAACATAGCATTGGAAGTTCTGGCTAGGGCAATCAGGCAAGAGAAAGAAATCAAGGG
>NW_020260091.1:0-4412 GCF_003255815.1 Theropithecus gelada
ATATTTCCTTTTTCACCATAGCCCTCGATGGGCTTAAAAATAACACTTTGCCATTTCCACAAGAACTGTCTTAGCGAAAGGCTTTTTGACGGGAAACCTGTAACTCTGTGAGATGATTTCCAGAACACAAAGAAGTTTCTAAGAAAGCTTCTTTCTCTTTGTTACCGGAGCATATCTCCTTTGTCCCTATAGTCTTCAAAGGATCCGAAATATCTGTTGTGAGATTCCACAGAAATAAGGATAGCGAAGAGATCCACGAAATACAGATGTAACTCTGTGAGTAGAAGTCACACATCACAGAGCAGTTTCTCAGAAAGCTTCTTTCCAGATTTCATCTGAGGATATTTCCTTTTTCACCATAGCCCTCTATGGGCTTCCAAATATCACTTTCCCAATTTCACAAGAACTGTCTTAGCGAAAGGCTTCTTGAGGGGAAGCTGTAACTCTCTGAGATGATTTCACAGAACACAAAGCAGTTTCTCAGAAAGCTTCTTTCTCTGTGATATTGGAGGATATTTTCTTTGGCCCTATAGTCTTCAAAGGGACCCGAAATATCTGTTCTCAGATTCCACAGAAAGAAGGCTAGCAAAGAGATCCACGACATACAGATGTAACTCTGTGAGATGAATTAACAGAACACTAAGCAGTTTCTCAGAAAACTTCTTTCCAGATTTCATCTGAGGATATTTCCTTTTTCACCATAGCCCTCTGTGGGCTTCCAAGTACCACTTTGCCAATTCCACAGGAACTGTCTTAGCGAAAGGCTTCTTGAGGGGAATGTTGTAACTCTGTGAGATGATTTCACAGAACACAAAGAAGTTTCTCAGAAAGCTTCTTTCTCTTTGTTATCGGAGGATATTTCCTTTGGCCCTATAGTATTCAAAGATAGGGATCTGAAATATCTTGTCTCAGATACCAGAGAAATAAGTCCAGCAAAGAGATCCACGAAATACAGATGTAACTCTCTGAGATGAATTAAGAGAACACTAAGCAGTTTCTCAGAAAGCTTCTTTCCAGATTTCACCTGAGGATATTTCCTTTTTCACCATAGCCTTCTATGGGCTTCCAAATATCACTTTTCCAATTCCAAAAGAACAATCTTAGCGAAAGGCTTCTTGAAGGGAAAGCTGTAACACTGTGAGATGATTTCACAGAACACAAAGAAGTTTCTCAGAAAGCTTCCTTCTCTTTGTTATTGGAGGATATTTCCTTTGGCCCTATAGTCTTCAAAGGGATCCGAAATATCTGTTCTCAGATTCCACAGAAATAAGGCTAGCAAAGAGATCCACGAGATACAGATGTAACTCTGTGAGATAAAGTAACAGAACACTAAGCAGTTTCTCAGTAAGCTTCTTTCCAGATTTCATCTGATTATATTTCCTTTTTCAACATAGCCCTCTATGGGCTTCCAAACATCACTTTGCCAATTCCACAAAAACTGTCTTAGCGAAAGACTTCCTGAGGTTTAAGCTGTAGCACTGTGAGATGATTTCTCAGAACACAAAGAAGTGTCTCAGAAAGCTTCTTGCTCTTTGTTGTCGGAGGATATTTCCTTTGGCCCTATAGTCTTCAAACAAAGGGATCCGAAATATCTAGTCTCAGATTCACAGAAATAAGACTTGCAAAGAGATCCTCGAAATACAGATGTAACTCTGTGAGATGAATTAACAGAACACTAAGCAGTTTCTCAGAAAGCTTCTTTCCAGATTTCATCTGAGGATATTTCCTTTTTCACCATAGCCCTCTATGGGCTTCCAAATATCACAATACCAATTCCACGAGGACTGTCTCAGCGAAAGGCTTCTTGAGGGGAAAGCTGTAACTCTGTGAGATGATTTCACAGAACAAAAAGAAGTTTCTCAGAAAGCTTCTTTCTCTTTGTTATCGGAGGATATTTCCTTTGTCCCTATAGTCTTCAAAGGGATCCGAAATATCTGTTCTCAGATTCCACAGAAATAAGGCTAGCAAGGATATCCACGAAATACAGATGTATCTCTGTGAGTAGAAGTCACACATCACAGAGCAGTTTCTCAGAAAGCTTCTTTCCAGATTTCATCTGAGGATATTTCCTTTTTCACCATAGCCCTCTAAGGGCTTCCAAGTATCACTTTGCCAATTCCACAAGAACTGTCTCAGCGAAAGGCTTCTTGAGGGGAAAGTTGTAACTCTGTGAGATGATTTCACAGAACACAAAAAGTTTCTCTGAAAGCTTCTTTCTCTTTGAAATCGGAGGATATTTCCTTTGGCCCTATAGTCTTCAAAGGGATCCGAAATATCTGGTCTCAGATTCCACAGAAATAAGGCTAGCAAAGAGATCCACGAAATACAGATGTAACTCTGTGAGATGAATTAACAGAACCCTAAGCAGTTTCTCAGAAAGCTTCTTTCCAGATTTCATCTGAGGATATTTCCTTTTCACCATAGCCCCCTATCGGCTTCCAAATCTCACTTTGCCAATTCCACAAGAACTGTCTTAGCGAAAGGCTTCCTGATGTTAAAGCTGTAGCTCTGTGAGATGATTTCACAGAACACAAAGAAGTTTCTCAGAAAACTTCTTTCTCTTTCTTATGGGAGGATATTTCCTTTGGCCCTATAGTCTTCAAAGAAAGGGATCCGAAATATCTGGTCTCGGATTCCACAGAAATAAGGCTAGCAAAGAGATCAACGAAAGACAGATGTAACTCTGTGAGACGAATTAACAGAACACTAAGCAGTTTCTCAGAAAGCTTCTTTCCAGATTTCATCTGAAGATATTTCCTTTTTCACCGTAACCCTCTATGGGCTTATAAATATCACTTTGCCAATTCCACAAGGACTGTCTTAGCGAAAGGCTTCGGAGGGTAAAGCTGTAACTCTGTGAGATGATTTCACAGAACACAAAGAAGTTTCTCAGAAAGCTTCTTTCTCTTTGTTATCGGAGGATATATCCTTTGGCCCTATAGCCTTCAAAGGGTTCCGAAATATCTGTTGTCAGATTCCACAGAAATAAGGCTAGCAAAGAGATCCACGAAATACAGATGTAACTCTGTGAGATGATTTAACAGAACACAAAGCAGTTTCTCAGAAAGCTTCTTTCCAGATTTCATCTGAGGATATTTCCTTTTTCACCATAGCCCTCGATGGGCTTAAAAATAACACTTTGCCATTTCCACAAGAACTGTCTTAGCGAAAGGCTTTTTGACGGGAAACCTGTAACTCTGTGAGATGATTTCCAGAACACAAAGAAGTTTCTAAGAAAGCTTCTTTCTCTTTGTTACCGGAGCATATCTCCTTTGTCCCTATAGTCTTCAAAGGATCCGAAATATCTGTTGTGAGATTCCACAGAAATAAGGATAGCGAAGAGATCCACGAAATACAGATGTAACTCTGTGAGTAGAAGTCACACATCACAGAGCAGTTTCTCAGAAAGCTTCTTTCCAGATTTCATCTGAGGATATTTCCTTTTTCACCATAGCCCTCTATGGGCTTCCAAATATCACTTTCCCAATTTCACAAGAACTGTCTTAGCGAAAGGCTTCTTGAGGGGAAGCTGTAACTCTCTGAGATGATTTCACAGAACACAAAGCAGTTTCTCAGAAAGCTTCTTTCTCTGTGATATTGGAGGATATTTTCTTTGGCCCTATAGTCTTCAAAGGGACCCGAAATATCTGTTCTCAGATTCCACAGAAAGAAGGCTAGCAAAGAGATCCACGACATACAGATGTAACTCTGTGAGATGAATTAACAGAACACTAAGCAGTTTCTCAGAAAACTTCTTTCCAGATTTCATCTGAGGATATTTCCTTTTTCACCATAGCCCTCTGTGGGCTTCCAAGTACCACTTTGCCAATTCCACAGGAACTGTCTTAGCGAAAGGCTTCTTGAGGGGAATGTTGTAACTCTGTGAGATGATTTCACAGAACACAAAGAAGTTTCTCAGAAAGCTTCTTTCTCTTTGTTATCGGAGGATATTTCCTTTGGCCCTATAGTATTCAAAGATAGGGATCTGAAATATCTTGTCTCAGATACCAGAGAAATAAGTCCAGCAAAGAGATCCACGAAATACAGATGTAACTCTCTGAGATGAATTAAGAGAACACTAAGCAGTTTCTCAGAAAGCTTCTTTCCAGATTTCACCTGAGGATATTTCCTTTTTCACCATAGCCTTCTATGGGCTTCCAAATATCACTTTTCCAATTCCAAAAGAACAATCTTAGCGAAAGGCTTCTTGAAGGGAAAGCTGTAACACTGTGAGATGATTTCACAGAACACAAAGAAGTTTCTCAGAAAGCTTCCTTCTCTTTGTTATTGGAGGATATTTCCTTTGGCCCTATAGTCTTCAAAGGGATCCGAAATATCTGTTCTCAGATTCCACAGAAATAAGGCTAGCAAAGAGATCCACGAGATACAGATGTAACTCTGTGAGATAAAGT
>NW_020260092.1:0-4412 GCF_003255815.1 Theropithecus gelada
CCCCCCCCTTACACTTCAAGTTCTGGGGTACATGTGCAGAATGTGCAGGTGTGTTACATAGGTATACATATGCCATGGTGGTTTGCTGCACCCACCAACTCATCACCTAAATTAGGTATTTCTCCTAATACTGTCCCTCCCATAGCCCCCAGTCCCCCAAAAGGCCCCGGTGTGTGATGTTCCCCTCCCTGTGCCCACGTGTTCTCCTTGTTCAACTCCCACTTGTAAGTGAGAACATGCGGTGTTTGGTTTTCTGTTCTTGTGTTAGTTTGCTGAGACTGATGCTTTCCAGCTCCATCCATGTCCCTGCAAAAGATAGGAACTCATCCTTTTTTTTTTTTTTTTTTTTTTTTAACAGCTGCAGAGTATGCCATGGTGTGTATGTGCCACATTTTCTTTATCCAGTCTGTCATTGATGGATATTTCGGTTGGTTCCAAGTCTTTGCTATTGTGAATAGTGCCTCAATAAGCACACGTATGCATGTGTCTTTATAGTGGAATAATTTATCATCCTTTGTGTATACAGCTAATCATGGGATTGCTGTGTCATATGGAGTTTCTAGTTCTAGATCCTTGAGGAATCGCCAAACTGTCTTCCACAATGTTTGAACTAATTTACACTCCCACCAACAGTGTAAAAGCATTCCTATTTCTCCACATCCTCTCCAGCATTCATTATTTCCTGACTTTTTAATGATCGCAATTCTAATTGGCATGAGATGGTATCTCATTGTGGTTTTGATTTGCATTTCTCTAATGACCAGTGATGATGAGCTTTTTTTCATATGTTTATTGGCTCCACAAATGTCTTCTTTTGAGAAGCGTCTCTTCATATCCTTGTCCACTTTTTGATGGGATTATTTGTTGTTGTTTATTTTTCTTGCAGATTTAAGTTCTTTGTAAATTCTGGATATTAGCCCTTTGTCAGATGGATAGATTGCAAAACTTTTCTCACATTCTGTGTGTTGCATGTTCATTCTGATGATGGTTTCTTTTGCTGCACAGAAGCTCTGTAGTTTAATTAGATCCCATTTGTCAATTCTGGTTTTTGTTGCCATTGCTTTTGGTGTTTTAGACATAAAGTCTTTGGCCCATGCCTATGTCCTAAATGGTATTGCCCAGGTTTTCTTCTTGGATTTTTATGGTTTTAGGACTTACATTTAAGTATTTAATCCATGTTGAGATGATTTTTGTCTAAGGTGTAAGGAAGGGGTCCAGTTTCAGTTTTCTGCATATGACTAGCCAGTTTTCCCAACACCTTTTAAATAAGGAATCTTTTCCTCATTGCTTGTTTTTGTCAGGTTCATCAAAGATCAGATGGTTGTAGATGTGTGGTGTTATTTCTGAGGCCTCTGTTCTGTTCCATTGGTCTATATATCTGTTTTGGTACCAGTACCATGCTGTTTTGGTTACTGTAGCATTGCAGTATAGTTTGAGGTCAGGTAGGGTGATGCTTCCAGCTTTGTTCTTTTTGCTTAGGATTGTCTTGGCTATGCGGGCTCTTTTTTGGTTCTGTATGAAGTTTAAAGTAGTTTTTCCAATTCTGTGAAGGAAGTCAGTAGTAGCTTGATGGGGACAGCATTGAATCTATAAATTACTTTGGGCAGTATGGGTATTTCCACAATATTGATTCTTCTATACATGAGCATGGAATATTTTTCCATTTATTTGTGTGCTGTCTTATTTCCTTGAGCAGTGGTTTGCAGCTCTCCTTGAAAAGGTCCTTCACATCCCTTGTAAGTTGTATTGCTAGATATTTTATTCTTGTAGCAACTGTGAATGGAAGTTCACTCATGATTTGGCTCTCTGCTTGTCTGTTATTGGTGTATAGGAATGCTTGTGATTTTTTTCACATTGATGTATCCTGAGACTTTGCAGAAGTTGCTTATCAGCTTAAGGATATTTTGGGCTGAGACGATGGGGTTTTCTAAATATACAATCATGTCATCTGCAAACAGAAACAATTTGACTTCCTCTTTTCCTATTTGAATACCCTTTATTTCTTTCACTTGTCTGACTACCCTGACCAGAACTTCCCACACTATGTTGAATAGGAGTGGTGAGAGAGGGCATCCTTGTCTTCTGCCAGTTTTGAAAGGGCATACTTCCAGTTTCTGCCCATTCAGTATGATATCGGCTGTGGATCTGTCATAAATAGCTGTTATTATTTTGAAATACACTTCATCAGTACCTAGTTTATTCAGTTTTTAGCATGAAGGACTGTTGAATTTTGTTGAAGGCCTTTTCTGCATCTATTGAGATAACCATGTGGTTTTTGACGTTGATTCTGTTTATGTGATGATTACATTTATTGATTTGTGTGTGTTGAACCAGCCTTGCATCCCAGGTATGAAGCCGAGTTGATCTTGTGAGTAAGCTTTTTGATGTGCTGCTGGATTTGGTTTGCCAGTATTTTATTGAGGATTTTCACAATGATGTTCATTAGGAATACTGGCCTGAAATTTTCCTTTTGTGTTGTGTTCTCTTCCAGGTTTTGGTATCAGGATGATGCTGGCCTCATAAAATGAGTTAGGGAGGATTCCCTCTTTTTCTATTGTTTGGAATAGTTTCAGAAGAAATGGTGCTGGCTCCTCTTTGTAAATCTGGTGAATCCGTCTGGTCCTGGACATTTTTGGTGTGGTAGGCTATTAATTATTGCCTCAATTTCAAAACTAGTTGTTGGTCTATTTAGGGATTCTACTTCTTTCTGGTTTAGTCTTGGGAGGGTGTATATGTCTAGGAATTTATCCATTTCATCTAGATTTTCTAGTTTATTTGTGGAGAGGTGTTTATAGTATTCTCTGATGGTAGTTTGTGCTTCTGTGGGATGAGTAGTGATATCCTTTATATCATTTTTTATTGCATCCATTTGATTCTTCTCTCTTTCCTTCTTTATTAGTCTGGCTAGCAGTCTATTTTGTTGATCTTTTTAAAAATCCAGCTCCTGTATTCACTGATTTTTTGAAGTGTTTTTCGTGTCTTTACCTCTTTCAATTCTGCTCTGATCTTAGTTATTTCTTGTCTTCTGCTTGCTTTTGAATTTATTTGCTGTTGCTTCTCTAGTTCTTTTAATTTTGATGTTAGGCTGTCCATTTTAGGTCTTTCCTACTTTCTCTTAAAGGCATTTAGTGATATAAATTTCCCTCTACACACTGCTTTAAATGTGTCCCAGAGATTCTGGTACGTTGTGTCTTCATTCTCATTGGTTTCAAAGCACAGCTTTATTTCTGCCTTCTTTTCGTTATTTGCCCAGTAGTCATTCAGGAGCAGGTTGCTCCTTTTCCATGTAATTGTGTGGTTTTGAGTAAGTTTCTTAATCTTCAGTTTTATTTTGATTGGTCTGAGAGACTGTCATGATTTCCGTTCTTTTGCATTTGCTGGGCACAATGCCTATAATCTCAGCACTTTGGGAGACCGAGGTGGGAGCATCGCTTAAGCTCAAGAGTTTAAGACCAGCCTGGGCAACAGGGGGAAACCCATCTCTACAAAAAATTTTTCTAAAAATTAGCCAGGTACGGTGACATGTGCCTATAGTTCTAGTTACTTGCTATTTAAGAACTTAGGAATTTTTCACTGGAATTCATGTAAAGAAAGACCATGGGTATTTGTAATGGATTTAGCATTCATCATTTGACTCACCCCTAGAACCATAACTTTACTAATGATTTTTTCAGATATTACTCAGCTCAGAACTGAGCCTAACCAGCAACGCATCCTCAACCATTCAGTGGTCTTTTGTTCTGCTCTGTTCCTCCTGAAAGTCCATTACTCTCAGAAAGTGATAAAAACTTGCATTTCTTTTTCTTTTTTCTTCCTAGAGACAGGGTCTTGCTCTGTCACCCAGGTTGCAGTGCAGTGGTGCGATCATGGCTCACTGCAGCCAAAAACCCCTGGGCTCAAACAATCCTCCCACCTCAGCCTCCCACGTAGCTGGGACTACAGACATTTGCCCCTATGCCCAGCTAACTTCTTTCTTTTTTATTGTACAGATGGGATCTTGCTATGTTGCCCAGGATGATGTTAAACTCCTGGTCTCAAGTGATCTTTCTGCCTCAGCTTCCCAAAGTGCTGGGATTATATGCAGGTGGGAGCCACCTGTGTTCAACCCCTATTTTCTTTCTTTTTTTTTCTTCTGGAGACAGAGTCTTGCTCTGTCACCCAGGCTGGAGTGCAGTGGCACGATCTCAGCTCACTTCATCCTCCACCTCCCTGGTTCAGGCAATTCCCCTGTCTTAGCCTCATGAATAGTTGGCATTACAGGTGCATGCCACCATGCCCGGCTAATTTTTTGTATTTTAGTAGAGACAGGGTTTTGCCATGTTGGCCAGGCTGGTGTCAAACTCCTGACCTCAGGTGATCTACCCGTCTCGGCCTCCCAAATTGCTGGAATTACAGGCATGAGCCACGGCACC
>NW_020260093.1:0-4410 GCF_003255815.1 Theropithecus gelada
TGGAAATATTGAGGATGTGGATAAATCTGACAAGACTGGTTTCTATGTAGTGACAGAAAAAGAAGCTACATGGCAATGTTTGTAATAAAATAGAAAAACACCAGACATCACCCATGTGGCTATGCCACAGATGAGAAAAATTCTCAGGCCTTTCGCCTGAGCACAAACTTTGACTTGCTTTGACCATGAATACACAGCCTTTGGCACCTCTCCAGTATCAGTGGAATGTATGCTCAGAAAAGCCAAAAGCAGGGCATGAAACTGCATTATTCAACAAGCCTCTTAGGCATAGGATGCCTACTAGTTCCTCCAATATGCATTATTCATGTTCAATGTTAGCAACTATTAGTCTGGAGCCCATGGACTTAAGGGTTTATGAGGGACCATATGAAAAATTATGTGCAAATGCATTTTTCTACTGCAAGAGTCCAAAGCTTTTATCAAATTTTCAAGAGTTCCATGACTCTCTCTCAAAAAATAAAATATTAAGAACTTTGCCCAACACCAAATAATTTATACAGCTCACCAAACTGAGACAGACTTTCCCTGAGAATAAGCTCCTATGAGACCATCATTTGCCATCATCCAGGGCACCACGTAACATTTTCTCCACAGTCAAAAAACTCCAAATAGCCCAGAGGTCTAATAAATCACCCACCCATCTCATCGAGCACTCCACGAAGCTTTCAAAGGCTCTGAATCCAGAGAAATGTCACTTCTGGGCATGGAGCTTCAGAGGCTGATAAATGCTAAGTGATCTATTACATTGTATGAAGACAGTGCAGAGACTGAGTGGGACGCCACACTGTGTTTTGCCTAAAGAATTGTAGCTCAAGCACAGAGCACTATTTGACGAGGGTCCTCCTAATTCAATTTCTACAATCAGTTCCCATCAGGAACTCCTGCTCTGGGTAAGATATGATGGCTGTCTTATAAGCGGTACTCGGCATTCTGATTGGGTCAATACTATCTGAAGGGTTTCATTCCACTTTGAATACTTGGGCAAAGGCTGCTAGAGATGTTCAGCAATGATGGTGAATTTGCTTCTTCCAAGAATGTGAAGGGATTTTAGGACATTTGTGCTCTTTAAAGTGCCACAGGTAAAGCATAAATGGACTCTCTATCCATGCAGACCAACAGTGCACTCCTTGCAAGGCACTGTGAATGGATCGGATGTGAAATTTCAACCTCACCTAAAATTCAGGCTTAATTCCTCAGCTACTGCCACTGTATTTGGTCACTACAGAGTCAGAGCTCACATCCAATCACAAACATAACACTTAAATACTAGTGGAAACATAGCTGGCCATACTGTGAAGTATCCTTCCTTAGAAGTACTCTCAGTCTTCAATCAAAACATACAAACGTACAGCCTCTGAAACTCCATGCCCAGAAGTGACATTTCCCTGAAAGTGGCCAAACTGCCCAAAGTAATTTATAGATTTAATGCTATTTCCATTAAACTGCTCTTCACAGAATTAGAAAAAAGAAAAAAAAAAAAACTCTAAAATTCCTATGGAACTAAAAAAGATCCCATATAGCCAAGACAATCCTAAGCAAAAACAACAAAGCTGGAGGTATCATGTTATCCAACTTGAAACTATACTACAAGGCCACAGTAACCAAAACAGCATGGTACTGAAGGAAAAGAAACATACTGTTAGAAACATTTTACTGCTTCACACAAACCTCAACAGATGTACATATGAGCACCTTGTGTACACTGCTGTTTTAGAATAGTCTGTGTGTGTGAACATGGCTACAATTCTACAGATACTCAGCTTCAATACTGTCTTGCTTGTGTAACTATGAACAAATCATCTATTTAAACCTGATTATGAAAAACTGGCCTAGCAATACGAGGATCTCTACAACAAATAAGTACAACATATTATACATCGAATACTCTCAAAATTACTGCCATATTATAAGCTACTATCACATTATTATGAAATTCTGAGATAGAACATACATATATTTTGGAGACAGGGTGTCGCTCTGTCACCCAAGCTGGAGTGCAGTGGCACAATCCCTACTCACTTCAGACCTGAACTCCTGGGCTCAAACAATCCTCCTGCCTCAGCCACCTGAGTAGCTTGGGCTACAGGTACCTGCAACTGTGCCTGGCTAATTTTTAGATTTTTTGTAGAGATGAGGTCACAGTGTGTTGCCCAAGCTGGGGCAGATTTCTAAAATACCAAGTATGTTAGCAATTTTATGGAATGTAATTTGAGAATAACTTTGGAGTTCAATAATCACATTAGGTCAAGTCTATCTGTAATACAGGCAATTTATTACAACAGAAGATTTATTAAAATGTGTGAGTATGAACAACACATCTATACAGATTTCAGAAGCTACTAAATTGCCTCTAGTTATGGCTAGTTTTAGCCAATTCTGAAAGCAACTAAAAAGCATAAAAAAATTTTCAGGCAAGACATATATTATCTATCATACCAAACAGGACAGATGAAGGAAATTCCTCCAGGGAGGCCAGGTTGCACAGGCAGCTGCTGGAAGACAGCATTCACATATGAAGTCACGCCAGCATCTCCAGCCCCCCACACACTGAACTGAACATACTGTATCCACTGGTGGAAGGTACTGGGAAACAGAGGAATAGAGGCCAGGTGCGGTGGCTCAAGCCTGTAATCCCAGCACCTTGGGAGGCCAAGGTGGGCAAATCACGAGGTCAGGAGATTGAGACCAACCTGGCTAACATGGTGAAACTCCGTCTTTACCAAAAAAAGTACAAAAAATTAGCTGGACCTGGTGGCGGGTGCCTATAGTCCTAGCTACTTGGGAGGCTGAGGCAGGAGAATGGCGTGAACCCGGGAGGCGGAGCTTGCAGTGAGCAGAGACCGTGCGCCAATGCACTCCAGCCTGGGTGACTGAGCGAGACTCCATCTCAAAAAAAAAAAAAAAAAAAAAAAGAGAGAGAGAGAGAGGAATAGAAACAGTAGAAGAACAGAATTAAGATCTCCACTACAGGTGAAATAGGAAATTAAAGGAAATTAAAAAGTGTATAAATCATAAATTCAGCAGAAACTCAGTTACATGTTGAAACCAACCCCCTGAGAAAGACAGCTAAAGTCTTTCAAAAATTAACTGCCTGTTTTTCTGTAGTTAGTGAACCTTATCTTTCCTCCCTTCCCAGGCATTCCATGAGGACCCTGTTTCCCTTGCTATACAGTTACAAGGTCACAAGACAAGTAAGCCTCAGTTGCAAAACATGTTTTCCTTGGAAAACAAGAAATGATGTAATGCATGCCTCAATTGATGAACTGCCTGTTTCTTGCTTCTTTAGTGCACTTCCCCCTGCATGTATCTCCTGCCACAAAACACTTAAAAGGGAGCGTGGCTCTTTGTTCGGGGCTCAGTTTTTGGATGTTAATCCGACTGGGCCGGTGCACCTAAATAAATATCCTCCTGAACCCCATCGGTCTCTCTGATTCCTTAAAATTCCCACAACACAGGCATATTGTCACTATAGCTCTATGGGATGTTTTTCTACAGACCTAAAAAACAAACCAAAGGAAAAATCAAGTGGAAAGCATATCCACAGCAAACGAAAGTAGGTAGTTCTTGTCCTAACATTTAGCATAAGACAATTAGTTTATGGGTAAATACCACTTTAAGTAAATTGTACACATGAAAATACACTTGGATTCCCAATGTTTTAGGAGTAGGATATTTATTTTCACCAAATCCATCATGATTTATTTTGGTAACAAGCTCTCCCAGTATATCAGTTTGATTATAGTAAACTGTAGTGTGAAATAGTTTTCTAGATAGAGAAACGGTGACGCAGGACCATTTCTTGCTTGTCAGTATATGGAAAGAGTGGCTGTCCCACGGTGCTACACCACCCACTCCTGCTGGGTGCACCAGGATAAAGACATAAAATACAGCCTCTTGCATAGGGTTTTCAAGATCTGATGCCTACAGTGGGATCATCTGTAGTTCAACTGAGAGATGCTGAAGTTCTCTGGAAAAGGTCACATTTATTTGTTCCTCCATAAACAACCGAAACAACAGGGTTTGCAGAGCTTCCGGGTTACTGAACACAAGGAGTTGCTGGGAGGGTGCTGTGCCCGACAGAGGGCATGGAAGCTCTGTGCCCCTCCCCACATACCTTGCCTTATGCATCTTTATTTTCTTTTTTATCAAGACAGGATCTGGCTCTGTTGTGCAGACTAGAGTGCAGTGGCACAATCTCAGCTCATGCAACCTAAGCCTCCCCAACTCCAGGTATCCTCTTACCTCAGCCTCCCCGTGGCTGGAACTACAGGTGCACACTACTGTGCCCAGTAATTTAAAAAAAAAAATTGTAAAGACAGGGTTTCACCATGTTGCCCACGCTGGTCTCAAACTCCTGAGGTAAGGCCCACCTCAGACTCCCAAAGTGCT
>NW_020260094.1:0-4409 GCF_003255815.1 Theropithecus gelada
CCGCGCGCCCCCGGCCGTCCCGCGCGCGCCCGGCGCCCTCCGACCCGCGCCGGCGCCGCCGATTGGCTGGGCGGGGCGCGAGCTCGCCGCCTCGAGTCCAATCGCCGCCGGCGCAGCGCCCGCCGGAAATGAGGTGCGCGCGCGCTTCCTCCGGCGGCGCCTCTCGGGGCGTCCCCGCCCGCCGGTGCGCGAGAGCGCGCACTCACGCGCCTGCGCACAGGCCCCGCCCGGCGCGCCCCGCCCCGCCCCCCGGGAGCAGCGGGCAGGGTCCGGGAGAGACGCCGGGGTCCCCTGGGTCCCGGCCAACCTCGGGCGCCGCCCCCTAAGGAAAGCTCATCGTCGCCCTGGCGATGCCCGCCTCCCCACGCGCGGATTCCCCGGCCCCGACGCTTTCCCGCCTGCACCCCGCCATGCCCCGAGTCTCCCCGCGCCCGCTGCCCTCGGCGCCCCTTGTGTCCTGCCGACCCCCGCTGGGTGGGCCGGGCTGTGCTGGCCTCGCCCGTCCCCTAGCCCCTCCCCCGCGCCCCCCTGCGCAGGTTCCCCGGGACGGAGGTGGCCGGGCCTGGCGGCGGCCGCGAAAACGCAAAGCCGCTCGGGGCGCCAGGCTCCCGACCTCAGCCCCCTGGGCTCCCAGATGCCCCCGGGCGCCCTCTTTGCGTCCCAGCATCCTTATTCAGCGCCGCTTTTCAGAGTTGAACTCAGGACAATGGAGAACAAATGTCTGGAGCCAAGGCTGGCTCCTGGTCCTGGAGTTTACAGTGAACTTGAGGACCCAAGCAAAGAGGAGGCGATAGCTAGAGCCGCCGGGCCTGACGTCTAGGCTCTGGGGCTCAGGGAGGGTGGTTCCCCCATCTGTTTGGCAGCGGCTCTGGTCCAGCACCAGATGCTGCGCCGAGATTTAGGAAACGGTTTTCTGGCCTCTCTTCTGTTTCCTTGTTTCACAGTTAGTTTACAGTTGCTTTTCTCTCCGCCCTGTGTCTTGTTGTCTACAAGTAGTTTTACTGAAACAAATCCAGCCCGAGCAAATTGACTTGGAGCTGGTTTCTCCCCTGGCCCACGGGGCTTGCCAGCCCAGTGCCCCTGTCATCTCCTTCTGCAAAGGCCCTCATGCCGCTGCTTCCTCCGTTGAGAGAGCTCAGCCTCCAGCTGTAACTCCTGTATCTAGAACTGCAAACAGCTGCGACTGCTTAAAGCCAGGGTCCCACTTGGGAGAGAACAAGGGAATCTGTGTTTCACATGTGCTCCTGGCTCCTCTGGGGTGGTACACTGAGAGCCACGAGGGTCTGTCTGACCTCGGCCAGCTGACTGGGGTATTGTCTTAGGTTGCTGCTCGGAGGGCAGAGCCTGTGGATCTCATACCTTTGAGACGGGGTAGGGGTAGAAGTGACTATGTCCAGAGAGGGGGTAGCCATACCCCAGGAGGACAGGGCTGGCTGTGATGGGAGGGCAGGAGACAGGCACCCATTGACCCCAGAACTGAGCGTACGGAGCTGCTGGACCTGGCGAGTGTGCAATTGCAGTCAGATGGATGGGCCGCCTGACACATTGTGCCTGTGTGCGCCAGCATCTAACCCAGGCAGGGACTACAACTGCGGGTCAAGTGAGGAGATGCGGGGTGACTAAGCCGTGCACAGCAGGGCTTGGCACCAGCTGCCACCATTGAGCAGTGCCCCTCCTCTGTGCCAGGCACCGTTGTGAGGCCTTGAGGGACATGACAGCTCTGTCCCATCCCAAGTGACAGAAGAGGAGACGGCGGCCTGTAAGGTTATGCAGCTGCCAGGGGTCAGGATGTGACCCATACAGTCTGTACCAGAGTGGCCCCAAGTACCCGTATGGTGGGTCTACATCAATGCTTCTGCCAGGCAGGAAGGCAGGGACACAAAACACACCATGCATCACACCTGTGACCACATTTATATTTGTTGTTAAGGTGGGATGGTGGTGATGGGACTGTGGTCTTCTCTGTTTTCCAAGTGGACAGATGTCCCTTGGGTGATCAGAGTAACTTTTTAGCCAGAACCTGTTATTTGCACTTCCCTCCTCTGTTGGAAAATGACGCTGTGCTGGTCCTTCTCTTGTGGGCTGTGGGTCACAGGGGGAGATCCCTGAAGGCTGGGCGGCACCCCTCCCCATGACCCCATGACCCTGGCATGGTGTGAGCCCCCCACCCCCATGTTTGGAGCACTGGTGCTTTCTCTGGTAATGTTTTCTTTAAAGCAGAAACTTGGTTTGAGACAAACCTCTCGGATGACTGGGGTGGCTGGGCATGGTTGGGGAGGAGGTCCAAGAAGAGGGTCCTTCAGAGCCCTGGAGTCCCAGGAGGACAACCTGAAAGCTGGTCCTACCACGTGCTGCCCCGGAGCCCGGGAGGTTGTGGGAGTTATTATTTAATAAGGTAAAGCCGGCCGGGCGCAGTGGCTCAAGCCTGTAATCCCAGCACTTTGGGAGGCCGAGACGGGCGGATCACGAGGTCAGGAGATCGAGACCATCCTGGCCGACACGGTGAAACCCTGCCTCTACTAGAAAATACAGAAAAAAAACTAGCCGGGCGAGGTGGCGGGCGCCTGTAGTCCCAGCTACTCGGGAGGCTGAGGCAGGAGAATGGTGTGAACCCGGGAGGCGGAGCTTGCAGTGAGCTGAGATCCGGCCACTGCACTCCAGCCTGGGCGGCACAGCGAGACTCCGTCTCAAAAAAAAAAAAAAAAAAATAAGGTAAAGCCTCAAGGTTCTGAATGCTTGAATAGGACTCCATTCGTATTAAAAAGACGAATCCCCAACCCCTGGCCATGGGACAGGATGGGCCGAGGCCTTTCCCCTGTCCGCCTGGCTTTGCTAGGTCCCTCCACCTAGGGTCAAGGCTCGGGCTTTTCCAGTCGGGCACCAGGACCATGGGCTCCTTGGAAACGCGTTCATCTCCTCAGCCTGGGCTAAGATGACACAGACACACAGCAGGCCCTGCCGGAGTCAGAGAGTCGGGGAGGGGCCAGTCAGATGAGTGGCAAGGGCCTCCTCCAGGGCCAGCACTGGTCAGTTGGCGGCTCCAGCCCACAGTGCCCCTGCTCTTCCTCCTGCCAGGAGCTGGGCTGAGGAAGCAGCCCCATGTGGCCAGGTCCCTGCCCAGCCCATGCTATGGCTGAGGGACAGAACTGCCGAACCCCTAGACAGGCCCTGCCACGTCCACTCCCGTGCTTGGAGCCCGTGGCCATCACTGAGGCTGGGGAGGAAACGTCACAAAGAAGGTACAGCAGGGCCTTCCTCCTGGAGGCATTTTCTGGGGGCCATCTGGGGGATGGCCAGGAGCTCTGAGACTGCTGAGATCACTGCACCGCAGCCACACCTGCGGACAGTTCCTACGGTCACCCTCAGAGCAGCTCAACTACTGAGAGTGAGGCCTGGAATCAACCCCGGGTTGTAGAGTAGAACAGGGTTAGGTGAGCTGTGATAGAACCTGATAGAATATTCTACAGCTGGCAGAAATAGTGAGTTAAAAGTAGCTGAAAACAGACCAGGCGCAGGGGCTCACACCTGTAATCCCAGCACTTTGAGAGGCCAAAGCCCACAGATCCCTTGAGTTCAGGAGTTCAAGACCAGCCCGGGCAATATGGCAAAGTCCCATCTCTAACAAAAATACAGAAACGTACCTGGGCATGGTGGTGCGCGTCTGTGATCCCGGTAACTTGGGAAGCTGAGGTGGTAGAATCACTTGAACCCAGGAGGTGGAGGTTGCAGTGAACCAGGATCACACCACTGCACTCCATCCTGGGGAACAGAGCCAGGTTCCATCTAAAAAAATAAAGATAAAAAGCCTGGGCACAGTGGCTCATGCCTGTAATCCCAGCACTTTGGGAGGCCGAGGTGGGCAGATCACCTGAGGTGAGGAGTTTGTGACCATCCTGGCCAACACAGTGAAACCCGTCTCTACTAAAAATATAAAAAATTAGTCGGGCATGATGGTGGGCGCCTGTAATCCCAGCTACTCAGGAGGCTGAGGCAGGAGAATCGCTTGAACTCAAGAGGCAGAGGTTCCAATGAGCCAAGATTGCGCCACTGCACTCCAGCCTGGGTGACAAGAGTGAAACTCTGTCTCAAAAAAAAGAAAAACGTATGTGAAAATACATGTCCATGTAAAGTATGTATTTACGGCCGGGCGCGGTGGCTCACGCCTGTAATCCCAGCACTTTGGGAGGCCGAGGCGGGCGGATCACAAGGTCAGGAGATCGAGACCACGGTGAAACCTCGTCTCTACTAAAAATACAAAAAATTAGCCGGGCGCGGTTGTGGGCGCCTGTAGTCCCAGCTAGTCGGGAGGCTGAGGCAGGAGAATGGCGGGAACCCGGGAGGCGGAGCTTGCAGTGAGCTGAGATCCGGCCACTGCACTCCAGCCTGGGCGACAGAGCGAGACTCCGTCT
>NW_020260095.1:0-419 GCF_003255815.1 Theropithecus gelada
CAGGGTTATCTTTGCAAATATTGGTGATGAGGAATAATAAAAAAAAAAGACTAGCATTTTAACTTTTGTTCTGGCCTCATCAAAACCACTGCATCAAAACAGCCAAGTCGGCCGGGCGCGGTGGCTCAAGCCTGTAATCCCAGCACTTTGGGAGGCCGAGACGGGCGGATCACGAGGTCAGGAGATCGAGACCATCCTGGCTAACACGGTGAAACCCCGTCTCTACTAAAAAATACAAAAAAACTAGCCGGGCGAGGTGGCGGGCGCCTGTAGTCCCAGCTACTCGGGAGGCTGAGGCAGGAGAATGGCGTAAACCCGGGAGGCAGAGCTTGCAGTGAGCTGAGATCCGGCCACTGCACTCCAGCCTGGGCGACAGAGCCAGACTCCGTCTCAAAAAAAAAAAAAAAAAAAAAAAAAAA
>NW_020260095.1:816-4409 GCF_003255815.1 Theropithecus gelada
AAAAAAAAAAAAAAAAAAAAAAAAAAAAAAAAAAAAAAAACAGCCAAGTCAGGCCAGGCGCAATGGCTCACATCTGTAATCCCATGCACTTTGGGAGGCTGAGGCGGGAGGATCACTTGAGGTCCGAAGTTCGAGACCAGCCTGGCCAACACGGTGAAACCCCATCACTACTAAAAATACAAAAATTAGCCAGTGTGGTGGCACACGCCTGTAGTCCCAGCTACTTGGGAGGCCAAGGCAGGAGAGTCGCTTGAACCTGGGAGGCAGAGTTTGCAGTGAGCCGAGATGGCACTACTGCACTCCAGACTGGGCAACAGAGCGAGACTCTGTCTCAGAAAAAAAAAACAAAAAATCAAAGATTAGCTGGGCCTAGTGGTGGTTGTCTGTAATCCTAGCAACTCGGGAGACTGAGGCAGGAGAATCGCTTGAACCTGGAGGTTGCAGTGAGCCAAAATCGCACCACTGCACTCCAGCCTGGGCGACAGAGCAAGACTCTGTCCCAGAAAAACAAAAACAAAAAATAAACCAGCCGAGTCAAAATATCTTCTGTTCCTGCACACTTGCTCCCCTCCTGGCTTCTGGTGCTGGTTCTGTTCTGTCTTGGAGCACTGTTGTGCTGTGGTTAGCCTGTGGGGTGATGAAAGGATGGAGAAGAAGGACTGTGGTCAAGTGGAGACCGTGTCACTTGTCGGGCCACCTTGGGCCCCAGCTGGGTGAGGGCACAGAGGAGTCAACTCGGCCTCAATGCAGGGGCCAGAGCAGCCCTGGCCCTCCATGCTTGCTGAGAGACCTGATAAGTCTACAGGTCACTGCCCATCAGAACATTAGGTAGAACAACTCCATTCTTTTTTCCCCTACACTGGAACTTTATAACAAATAAACGAAATGACTAGAAAAAGGCTTCAAACCCCTAAAGGAGAGAGTCGTTGGTGTGGCAGCTCTAGAAGTTGCACCTCCTGCAAGTTCTAAGGAAGCTTCTCGGGCACTCCAACCCCACCTGCTGCCTCTATAATATCCAGCCAGGACCATTCCTCCCAGGGGCTCCCTGGCATCCTCCTGGGCTCCCCAGGAGCTGGACATACCCCACAACTCCAAGGAGAGGCTCAGCAGGGGGAGCAGTCTGCACAGGGGAGGGGAAGAACAGCCAACGACAACCCCAGGCTTGACAGCAGCAACCACCTGCCTCTTGAGAGCACTTCCCCCTTCTTCCTAAGACCTCAAGACTTCTTACTGCTCTTGTTACCGAAGAGTTCATTCTGCTAAAAAGAACCCATAGGATTCGCCCAGAAGAGGAGAGAAAGAAGGAAAATAGTAACAATGTATTAAGTTCTTCCCATCTGCCAGGTGTTGAGAATTCTGTGTACAAGTTTTCACTAAACCCCCACAGTAACACAGAAGTATTATTGATAGTGTCCCCATTCCACAGAGGAGGAAATCGAGGCCTGAAAGGTTACCGACTTGCCCAAGGTCCCAGAGCCAATGAGTATAGGGACTAAGATTTGAACTTTGCTTGTCCACCACCCAGATGAGAGAGAGTATAAAGCGCCTGCTGTTGAATCCCTTGTTCATCTGCTCAACAAACGTTTCTTGAGAGCCTCCGAGGTGCCAACCGACTGTGCCTCACACCTAGATCTCGGTCACTGCCCTCTTGGAGCAGACGATTACATGCAAGATTCAGGTTTTAAACAGTCACAAAAGTAAAGATATAAATGCAAATCATGAAAAGAACCAAAGGAAACAAATGATAGGGCATGATTGGAGAGCATCCTAAGGGGCAAATTCACATTGGAGAGTCAAGGAGGCCTCTCTGAGGAGGGCTTTGAAGCCAAGAAGAGAGGCTGGATGGGGATTTTCGGAGTGGGAAATGGAGGAGGGGTGGGGCAGGAGCAGTGGCTGTAAACCTCAGGCAGGAAATAGCCTACAAGCCCCAGGCCCTGGACAGCAGAGACCGAAGGCAGAGAGTGACACGGTTGGTGTGAGGCCAGGGCCAGAGGGTCTTGTGCATAAGGGAACATTTGGGATCTTAGTCTAAGCACATCGAAAACCCACTGGCTGGTTTTGAGCATAGTGGTGGAAATGGGAAGAACATTTGTTTAAAAGGATCCTTCTGGAACAAGACTAGAAGGTGCAAGGGTGGGGATGAAGAGGCCAGTCGGGAAGCACTGCAGAGCCCAGGAGGGAGGCTCAGCTCCAAGGAGGTCACTGAGGTCACAGAGAGGGTACCTGGCGTGTGCCCACTGATCACCCCCAGGGGATCCCAGCATGCCACCTGGAAGCCTGCTGACCCTCACAGCCCTGGTGGCCTGGGGGCCTGACCTGGAAGTGGGTGGGTGAGGGGTGGGCAGGGGCCAGTGCTCACCTTGGGAAGACGCTGCCAAGCCCTCTGAGAGCCTCCTTTTCTTGAGCTTGTCCTTAATCTGGGTGGTGTCCCTGGCCACACTGTTGGCCTCTGACTCCAGAGAAGGGAGGAGCACCAGAGGCTGGGCCCCCAAAGACAAGGCCCCGAAGTTCCTGGGGCAACCGTTCCTCTCCTGCCAGCCCTTGGAAGGGGTGTCCAGCTTGCGGCCACCCAGCTCTCCGTGTCCACTCGGGAGCTGTGACAGTTCCTCATTGCTCAGTAGGGTGCTTGGCTCAGGCTGGAGGGAACCTGAGGGGGACAGAGTTGTGAATGGCTTGGCACGCAGTACCCAGGGTGGCAGCAGGCACCAGCAAGCTCCTTGACATTGCTTCCTTTGAACAGGCAGCCACTTGCCTGGTGAGACCCAGTCATCTAATGTTTTAGTCACTCCTGGGGGCGAGTCATTCATTCGACAGTGTCTCTGAAGCACCTAGTCTTCACAAGACCCATGCCACGAAGTGCTCAGAACAAAAGGGGGAATCCACGTGCAGTCCTATCGCAGCACAGACAAGAGGCCATGAATCACAGGGAAGGTCATCTGCCCAGGGACCACCATCCACCAATCTCCAGAGACCACCACCCACCCATCTCCAGACACCACCATCCACCAATCTCCAGGGACCACCATCCACCAATCTCCAGGGACCACCATCCACCAATCTCCAGGGTCCACCATCCACCAATCTCCAGACACCACCATCCACCCATCTCCAGGGACCACCATCCACCAATCTCCAGGGACCACCAACCATCAATCTCCAGACACCACCATCCACCAATCTCCAGGGACCACCATCCACCAATCTCCAGGGACCACCATCCACCAATCTCCAGGGTCCACCATCCACTAATCTCCAGGGACCACCATTCACCCATCTCCAGGGACCACCATCCACCAATCTCCAGGGACCACCATCCACCAATCTCCAGGGACCACCATTCACCCATCTCCAGGGACCACCATTCACCCATCTCCAGGGACCACCACCCACCAATCTCCAGGGTCCACCATCCACCAATCTCCAGACACCACCATTCGCCAATCTCCAGGGTCCACCATCCACCAATCTCCAGGGACCACCACCCACCAATCTCCAGGGACCACCATTCACCCATCTCCAGGGACCACCACCCACCAATCTCCAGACACCACCATCCACCAATCTCCAGACACCACCATCCACCAATCTCCAGG
>NW_020260096.1:0-9826 GCF_003255815.1 Theropithecus gelada
CCCTCTATGGGCTTCTAAATATCACTTTGTGAATTCCACAAGAACAGGCTTAGCGAGCGGCTTTTTCAGGGGAAAGCTGTTACTCTGTGAGATGAATTGACAGAACCCTAAGCAGTTTCTCAGAAATCTTCTTTCCAGATTTCATCGGAGGATAGTTCCTTTTTCACCATAGCCCTCTATTGGCTTCCAAATATCACTTTGCCAATTCCACAAGAACTGTCTTAGCGAAAGGCTTCTTCAGGAGAAAGCTGTAACTCTGTGAGATGATTTCACAGAATACAAAGAAGTTTCTCAGAAAGCTTCTTTCTCTTTGTTATCAGAGGATATTTCGTTTGGCCCTATAGTCTTTAAAGGGATCCGAAATATTTGTTCTCAGTATCCACAGAAATAAGGCTAGCAAAGAGATCGTCGAAATACCGATGTAACTCTGCGAGTGGAAGTCTTACATCACAAAGCAGTTTCTCAGAAAGCTTCTTTCCAGTTTTTCTCTGAGGATATTTCCTTTTTCACCATAGCCCTCTAAGGGCTTCCAAATATCACTTTGCAAATTCCACAAGAGCTGTCTTAGCGAAAGGCTTCTTGAGGGGAAAGCTGAAACTCTGTGAGATGATTTCACAGAACACAAGGAAGTTCCTCAGAGAGCTTCTTTCCAGATTTCATCGGAGGATATTTCCTTTTTCAACATAGCCCTCTAAGGGCTTCCAAATGACTCTTTGCCATTTCCATAAGAACTGTCTTAGCGAAAGACTACTTGAGGGGAAGGCTGTAACTCTGTGAGATGATTTCATAGAACACAAAGAAGTTTCTCAGAAAGCTTCTTTCCAATTTTTCTATGAGTATATTTCCTTTTTCACCCTAGCCCTCTATGGGCTTCCAAATATAACTTTGCGAATTCCACAAGAACAGGCTTAGCGATCGGCTTCTTGAGGGGAAAGCTGTAACTCTGTGAGATGATTTCACAGAACACAAAGAATTTTCTCAGAAAGCTTCTTTCTCTTCGTTATCGGAGGATATTTCCTTTGGCCCTATAGTCTTCAAAGGGATCCGAAATATCTGTTCTCAGATTCCACAGAAATAAGGCTAGCAAAGAGATCCACGAAATACAGATGTAACTCTGTGAGTGGAAGTCACACATCACAAAGCAGTTTCTCAGAAAGCTTCTTTCCAGTTTTTCTCTGAGGACATTTCCTTTTTCACCATAGCCCAATATGAGCTTCCAAATATCACGTTGCGAATGCCACTAGAACAGGCTTAGCGAGCGGCTTCCTGAGAGGAAAGCTGTAACTCTGTGAGATGAATTCACAGAACACTAAGCAGTTTCCCAGAAAGCTTCTTTCCAGATTTCATCGGAGGATATTTAATTTTCACCATATCCTTCTGTGGGCTTCCAAATATCACTTTGCCAATTCCACAAAAACTGTGTTAGCGAAAGGCTTCCTGACGGGAAAGCTGTAACTCTGTGAGATGATTTCACAGAACACAAAGGAGGTTCTCAGAAAGCTTCTGTCTCTTTGTTATCGCAGAACATTTCCTTTGTCCCTCAAGTCTTCAAAGCAATCTGAATTATCTGTTCTCAGATTCCACAGAAAGAAGGCTAGCAAAGAGATCCACGAAATACAGAGGTAACTCTGTGAGTGGAAGTCACACATCACAAAGAAGTTTCTCAGAAAGCTTCTTTCCAGTTTTTCTCTAAGGATATTTCCTTTTTCACCATAGCCCTCTATGGGCTTCCAAATATCACTTTGCGAATTCCAGAAGAACAGGCTTACCAAGCGGCTTCTTGAGGGGAAAGCTGTAACTCGGTGTGACGAATTCACAGAACACTAAGCAGTTTCTCAGAAAGCTTCTTTCCAGATTTCTTCGGAGGATATTTCCTTTTTCACCATAGCCCTCTATGGACTTCGAAATATCACTTTGCCAATTCCACAAGAACTGTCTTAGCGAAAGGCTTCTTGAGGGGAAGGCTGTAACTCTCTGACATGACTTCACAGAACACAAAGAAGTTTCTCAGAAAGCTTCTTTCTCTTTGTTATCGGAGGAGATTTCCTTTGGCCCTATAGTCTTCAAAGGGATCCTAAATATCTGTTCTCAGATTCCACAGAAATAAGGCTAGCAAATTGATCCACGAAATACAGATGTAACTCTGTGAGATGAATTAACAGAACACTCAGCAGTTTCTCAGAAAGGTTCTTTCCAGATTTCATCTGAGGATATTTCCTTTTTCACCATAGCCCTCTATGGTTCCAAATGTCACTTTGCCAATTCCAGAAGAACTATCTCAGCTAAAGGCTTCTTGAGGGGAAAGCTGTAACTCCGTGAGATGATTTCACAGAACACAAAGAAGTTTCTCAGAAAGCTTCTTTCTCTTTGTTATCGGAGGATATTTCCTTTGGCCCTATAGTCTTCAAAGGGATCCAAATTATCTGTTCTCAGATTCCACAGAAATAAGGCTAGCAAAGAGATCCACGAAATACAGATGTAACTCTGTGAGATGAATTAACAGAACACTCAGCAGTTTCTCAGAATGCTTCTTTCCAGATTTCCTCTGAGGATATTTCCTTTTTCACCATAGCCCTCTATGGGCTTCCAAATATCACTGTGCCAATGCCACAAGAACTGTCTTAGCGAAAGGCTTCTTGAGGGGAAAGCTGTAACTCCGTGAGATGATTTCACAGAACACAAAGAACTTTCTCAGAAAGATTCTTTCTATTTGTTATCGGAGGATATTATCTTTGGCCCTATAGTCTTCAAAGGGATCCTAAATATCTGTTCTCAGATTCCACAGAAATAAGGCTAGCAAATTGATCCACGAAATACAGATGTAACTCTGTGAGAGAATTAACAGGACACTCAGCAGTTTCTCAGAAAGCTTCTTTCCAGATTTCATCTGAGGATATTTCCTTTTTCACCATAGCCCTCTATGGGTTTCCAAATATCACTTTGCCAATTCCACAAGAACTGTCTTAGCGAAAGGCTTCCTGATGGGAAAGCTGCAACTCTGTGAGATGATTTCACAGAACACAAAGAAGTTTCTCAGAAAGCTTCTTTCTCTTTGTTATCGGAGGATATTTCCTTTGACCCTATAGTCTTCAAAGGGATCTGAAATATCTGTTCTCGGATTACACAGAAATAAGGCTAGCAAAGAGATCCATGAAATACAGATGTAACTCTGTGAGATGAATTAACAGAACACTCAGCAGTTTCTCAGAAAGCTTCTTTCCAGATTTTATCTGAGGATATTTCCTTTTTCACCATAGCCCTCTATGGGCTTCCAAATATCACTTTTCCAATTCCACAAGAACTGTCTTAGCGAAAGGCTCCTTGAGGGGAAAGCTGTATCTCTGTGAGATGATTTCACAGAACACAAAGAAGTTTCTCAGAAAGCTTCTTTCTGTTTGTTATCGGAGGATATTTCCTTTGGCCCTATGTTCTTCTACGGTTTCCGAAATATCTGTTCTCAGATTCTACAGAAATAAGGCTAGCAAAGAGATCCAAGAAATACAGATGTCACTCTGTGACATGTATTAACAGAACTCTCAGCAGTTTCTCAGAAAGCTTCTTTCCAGATTTCATCTGAGGATATTTCTTTTTTCACCTTAGCCCTCTATGGGCTTCCAAATATCACTTTGCCAATTCTAGAAGAAAGGTCTTAGCGAAAGGCTTCTTGAGGTGAAAGCTGTAAGTCTGTGAGATGATTTCACAGAACACAAAGAAGTTTCTCAGAAAGCTTCTTTCTCTTTATTTTCGGAGGATATTTCCTTTGGCCCTATAGTCTTCAAAGGGATCCGAAATATCTGTTCTCTGGTTCCACAGAAATAACGCTAACAAAGAGATCCACGAAATACACATGTAACTCTGTGAGATGAATTAACAGAACACTCAGCAGTTTCTTAGAAATCTTCTTTCCAGATTTCATCGGAGGATATTTCCTTTTTCACCATAGCTTTTGATGGGCTTCCAAATATCACTTTGACAATTCCACAAGAACTGTCTTAGCGAAAGGCTTCTTGAGGGGAAAGCTGTAACTCTGTGAGATGATTTCACAAAAGACAAAGAAGTTTTTCAGAAAGCTTCTTTCTCTTTGTTATCGGAGGATATTTCCGTTGGCCCTGTAGTCTTCAAAGGGATCCGAAATATCTTATCTCAGATTCCACTGAAATAAGGCTAGCAAAGAGATCCACGAAATACAGATGTAACTCGGTGAGATGAATTAACAGAACACTATGCAGTTTCAGAGAAAGCTTTTTTCCAGATTTCATCTGAGGATATTTCCTTTTTCACCATAGCCCTCTATGGGCTTAAAAATATCACTTTGCCAATTCCAGAAGAACTGTGTTAGCGAAAGGCTTCTTGAGGGGAAAGAGGTAACTCTGTGAGAGGATTTCACAGAACACAAAGAAGTTTCTCAGAAAGCTTCTTTCTCTTTGTTATCGGTGGAGATTTCCTTTGGCCCTGTAGTCTTCGAAAGGATCCTAAATATCTGTTCTCAGATTCCACAGAAATAAGGCTAGCAAAGAGATCCACGAAATACAGATGTCACACTGTGAGATGAATTAACAGAACGCTCAGCAGTTTCTCAGAAAGCTTCTTTCCAGATTTCATCTGAGGATATTTCCTTTTTCACCATAGCCCTCTATGGGTTTCCAAATATCACTTTGCCAATTCCACAAGAACTGTCTTAGCGAAAGNTAGCCCTCTATGGGTTTCCAAATATCACTTTGCCAATTCCACAAGAACTGTCTTAGCGAAAGGGTTCCTGACGTGAAAGCTGCAACTCTGTGAGATGATTTCACAGAACACCAAGAAGTTTCTCAGAAAGCTTCTTTCTCTTTGTTATCGGAGGATATTTCCTTTGGCCCTATAATCTTCAAACGGATCGGAAATATCTGTTCTCAGATTCTACAGACATAAGGCTAGCAAAGAGATCCAAGAAATAAAGATGTAACTCTGTGAGATGAATTAACAGAACACTCAGCAGTTTCTTAGAAAGCTTGTTTCCAGATTTCATCGGAGGATATTTGCTTTCTCACCATAGCCCTCTATGTCCTTCCAAATATCACTTTGCCAATTCCACAAGAACTGTCTTAGCGAAAGGCTTCTTGAGGGGAAAGCTGTAACTCTGTGAGATGATTTCACAAAAGACAAAGAAGTTTCTCAGAAAGCTTCTTTCTCTTTGTTATCGGAGGATATTTCCGTTGGCCCTATAGTCTTCAAAGGGATCCGAAATATCTGTTCTCAGATTCCACTGAAATAAGGCCAGCAAAGAGATCCACGAAATACAGATGTAACTCTGTGAGATGAATTAACAGAACACTATGCAGTTTCTCAGAAAGCTTTTTTCCAGATTTCATCTGAGGATATTTCCTTTTTCACCATAGCCCTCTATGGGCTTCCAAATATCACTTTGCCAATTCCACAAGAACTGTCTTAGCGAAAGGCTTCTTGAGGGGAAAGCTGTAACTCTGTGAGATGATTTCGCAGAACACAAAGAAGTTTCTCAGAATGATTCTTTCTCTCTGTTATCGGTGGAGATTTCCTTTGGCCCTATAGTCTTCAAAAGGATCCTAAATATCTGTTCCCAGATTCCACAGAAATAAGGCTAGCAAAGAGATCCACGAAATACAGATGTCACACTGTGAGATGAATTAACAGAACGCACAGCAGTTTCTCAGAAAGCTTCTTTCCAGATTTCATCTGAGGATATTTCCTTTTTCACCATAGCCCTCTATGGGTTTCCAAATATCACTTTGCCAATTCCACAAGAACTGTCTTAGCGAAAGGCTTCCTGACGGGAAAGCTGCAACTCTGTGAGATGATTTCAGAGAACACAAAGAAGTTTCTCAGAAAGCTTCTTTCTCTTTGTTATCGGAGGATATTTCCGTTGGCACTATAGTCTTCAAAGGGATCCGAAATATCTGTTCTCAGATCACAGAAATAAGACTAGCAAAGAGATCAACGAAATACAGATGTAACTCTGTGAGATGAATTAACAGAACACTAAGCAGTTTCTCAGAAAGCTTTTATCCAGATTTCATCTGAGGATATTTCCTTTTTCACCATAGCCCTCTATGGGCTTCCAAATATCACTTTGCCAATTCCACAAGAACTGTATTAGCGAAAGGCTTCTTGAGGGGAATGCTGTAACTCTGTGAGATGATTTCACAGAACACAAAGAAGTTTCTCAGAAAGCTTGCTTCTCTTTATTATCGGAGGATATTTCCTTTGGCCCTATAGTCTTCAACGGGATCCGAAATATCGGTTCTCAGATTCCACAGAAATAAGGCTAGCAAAGAGATCCACGAAATTTAGATGTAACTCTCTGAGATGAATTAACAGAACACTCAGCAGTTTCTAAGAGAGCTTCTTTCCAGTTTTTCTCTGAGGACATTTCCTTTTTCACCGTAGCCCACTATGGGCTTCAAAATATCACCTTGCGAATTCCACAAGAACAGGCTTAGCGAGCGGCTTCTTGAGGGGAAAGCTGTATCTCTGTGAGATGAATTCACAGAACACCAAGCAGTTTCTCAGAAAGCTTCTTTCCAGATTTCATAGGAGGATATTTCCTTTTTCACCATAGCCCTCTATGGGCTTCCAAACATCACTTTGCGAACTCCACAAAAACAGGCTTATCGAGCGACTTCTTGATGGGAAAGCTGTAACTCTGTGAGATGATTTCACAGAACACAAAGAAGTTTCTCAGAAAGTTTCCTTCTCCTTGTTATTCGAGGATACTTCCTTTGGCCCTATAGTCTTCAAAGGGATGCGAAGTATCTGTTCTCAGATTCCACGGAAATAAGGCTAACAAAGAGATCCACGAAATACAGACGTAACTCTGTGAGTGGAAGTCACACATCACAAAGCAGTTTCTCAGAAAGCTTCCTTCCAGTTTTTCTCTCAGGATATTCCCTTTTTCAGCATAGCCCTCGATGGTCTTCCAAATATCACTTTGCGAATTCCACAAGAAGAAGCTTAGCGAGCAGTACCTTGAGGGGAAAGCTGAAACTCTGTGAGATGAATTCACAGAACACTAAGCAGTTTCTCAGAAAGGTTCTTTCCAGATTTCATTGGAGGATATTTCCTTTTTCACCATTGTCATCTATTGGCTTCCAAATATCATTTTGCAAATTCCACAAGAACTGTCTTAGCGAAAGGCTTCTTGAGGGGAAAGCTGTACCTCTGTGAGATGATTTCACAGAACACAAAGGAGGTTCTCAGAAAGCTTCTGTCTCTTTTTTATCAGAGGACATTTCCTTTGGCCCTCTAGTCTTCAAAGCAATTCGAAATATCTGTTCTCAGATTCCACAGAAATAATGCTAGCAAGGAGATCCACGAAATACAGATGTAAATCTGTGAGTGGAAGTCACACATCACAAAGCAGTTTCTCAGAAACTTTCTTTCGGTTTTCTCTCTGAGGATATTTCCTGTTTCACCATACCCCTCTACGGGCTTCCAAATATCACTTTGCGAATTCCGCAAGAACACGCTTAGCAAGCGGCTTCTTGAGGGGAAAGCTGTAACTCTGTGAGATGAATTCACAAAACACTAAGCAGTTTCTCGGAAAGCTTCTTTCCAGATTTCATCTGAGGATATTTCCTTTTTAACCATAGCCCTCTAGGGCTTCCAAATATCACTTTGCAAATTCCACAAGAACTGTCTTAGCGACAGGCTTCTTGAGATTGAAGCTGTAACTCTGTGAAATCAATTCACAGAACACTAAGCAGTTTCTCAGAAAGCTTCTTTCCAGATTTCATCGGAGGATATTTCCTTTCTCACCGTAGCCCTCTAAGGGCTTCCAAATATCACTTTGCAAATTCCACAAGAACTGTCTTAGCGAAAGGCTTCTTGAGGGGAAAGCTGTAACTCTGTGAGATGATTTCACAGAACACAAACAAGTTTCTCAGAAATCTTCTTTCTCTTTGTTATCGGAGGATATTTCCTTTGGCCCTATAATCTTCAAAGGGATCCGAAATATCTGCTCTCAAATTCCACAGAAATAAGGCTAGCAAAGAGATCCAGGAAATACAGATGTAACCCTGTGAGTGGAAGTCACACATCACAAAGCAGTTTCTCAGAAAGCTTCTTTCCAGTTTTTCTCTGAGGAGACTTCCTTTTTCACCATAGCCCTCTATGGGCTTCCAAATATCACTTTGCGAATTCCAAAAGAACAGGCTTAGCGAGCGGCTTCTTGAGGGGAAATCTGTAACTCCGTGAGATGCGTTCACAGAACACTAAGCAGTTTCTCAGAAAGCTTCTTTCCAGATTTCATTGGAGGATATTTCCTTTTTCACCATTGAGCTCTATTGACTTCCAAATATCACTTTGCAAATTCCACAAGAACTATCTTAGCGAAAGGCTTCTTGAGGGGGAAGCGATAACTCTGTGAGATGATTTCACAGAACGCAAAGAAGTTTCTCAGATAGCTTCGTTCTCTTTGTTATCGGAGGATATTTCCTTTGGCCCTATAGTCTTCAAAGGGATCCGAAATATCTGTTCTCAGATTCCACAGAAATAAGGCTAGCAAAGAGATCCACGAAATGCAGATGTAAATCTGTGAGATGAATTAACAGAACACTCAGCGGTTTCTCAGAAAGCTTCTTTCCAGATTTCATCTGAGGATATTTCCTTTTTCACAATAGCCCTCTACGGGCTTCCAAATATCACTTTGCCAATTCCACAAGAAAAGTCTTAGCGAAAGGCTTCTTAAGGGGAAAGCTGTAACTCTGTGAGATGATTTCACAGAACACAAAGAAGTTTCTCAGAAAGCTTCTTTCTCTTTGTTATCGGAGGATATTTCCTTTGTCCCTATAGTCTTCAATGGGATCCGAAATATCTGTTGTCAGATTCCACAGAAATAAGGCTAGCAAAGAGATCCACGAAATACAGATGTAACTCTGTGAGATGAATTAACAGAACACTCAGCAGTTTCTCAGAAAGCTTCTTTCCAGATTTCATCTGAGGGTATTTCCTTTTTCACCATAGCCCTCTATGGGCTTCCAAATATCACTTTGCCAATCCCACAAGAACTGTGTCAGCGAAAGGCTTCCTGAGGGGAAAGCTGTAACTCTGTGAGATGATTTCACAGAACACAAAGAAGTTTCTTAGAAAGCTTCTTTCTCTTTGTTATCGGAGGATATTTCCTTTGGCCCTATAATCTTCAAAGGGATCCGAAATATCTGTTCTCAGATTCCACAGAAATAAGGCTAGCAAAGAGATCCACGAAATACAGATGTAATACTGTGAGATGAATTTACAGAACACTCAGAAGTTTCTCAGAAAGCTTCTTTCCAGATTTCATCTGAGGATATTTCCTTTTTCACCATAGCCCTCTAGGGGCTTCGAAATATCACTTTGCCAATTCCACAAGCACTGTCTTATCGAAAGGCTTCTTGAGGGGAAAGCTGTAACTCTGTGAGATGATTTCACAGAACACAAAGAAGTTTCTCAGAAACCTTCTTTCTGTTTGTTATCGGAGGATATTTCCTTTGGCCCTATAGTCTTCAAAGGGATCCGAAATATCCGTTCTCAGATTCCACAGAAATCAGGCTAGCAAAGAGATCCCCGAAATACAGATGTAACTCTGTGATATGAATTAACAGAACGCTCAGCAGTTTCTCAGAAATATTCTTTCCAGATTTCATCTGAGGATATTTCTTTTTACACCATAGCCCTCTATGGGTTTCCAAGTATCACTTTGCCAATTCCACAAGAACTGTGTCAGCGAAAGGCTTCTTGAGGGGAAAGCTGTAACTCTGTGAGATGATTTCACAGAACACAAAGACGTTTCTCAGAAAGCTTCTTTCTCTTTGTTATCGGAGGATATTTCCCT
>NW_020260097.1:0-4408 GCF_003255815.1 Theropithecus gelada
GAAGTACTATTATCCTCTCCTCTTGAAGACATTAGGAACAATATCACAGAAAAGGTGTACACCAACTGCAATATTGGGAGTAATATCATCCTCTCCCTTTGTGGATATTAGAAACAATATCATAAAGGAGGTGTACACCCCCTGCGATATTGGGAGTAATATTATCCTCTCACCCTCTGGATATTTGGAACAATATCACAAGGGGGGTGTATATCTCCCGTGATATAGGGAGTAACATCATCCACTCCCCTCCTAGATATTAGGAACAATATCACAGAAGGGGTGTACACCACCTGCAATATTGAAAGTAATGTCATTCTCTCCTCATTGGATATTAATTACAATATCATTGGGGAAGGTACACCCCCTGAGATATCTTGAGTAATACAATTCTCTCTCCCCCTACATATTAGAAACAATATTACAAGCGGGGTGTACAACCCCTGCGATATTAGGAGCAATATCATTTTCTTCCCCCGTGTATATTAGGAATAATATCAAAGAAAGAATGTACACCCTCTGCGATATTGGGTGTAATGTGATATTAGGAGGGTAATATCTCCCCAGAATATTACGAATATTTCTCAGGATGTACACACATTGTGTAAACCCACTGTGATATTAGGAGAGTAATATTTTCCCAGAATATTTTGAATAATATTCCAGGTTGTACACACATAGTGTATGCTCACTTTGATATTAGGAGGGTAATATTTTCCCAAGATATTATGAATAATATCCCAGGATGTACAAACAAGGTGTAAAAGCACTGTGATATTAGGAGAGATGAATATCTCCTTAAAATATTACAAATAATATCCCAGGGTTACACACATGGTGTACACCCTCTGTGATACTAGGAGGGTAATATCTCTGCAGGATATTATAAATAATATCCCACATTGTGCACAAACATTGTACACCCACTGTGGTATTAGGAAAGTAATATCTCCCCAGGGTATTATGAATAATATCCAGAGTGTACACACATGGTGTACACCCAATGTAATATTATGAGGGTAATATCTCCCCTGGATAGTATGAATGATATCCTATGGTGTACACACATGGTGCACACTTACTGTGATATTAGGAGACTAATAGCCCTCCAGGATATTACAAATAACATTCCAGGGTGTGCCCACATGGTGTACAGCCATGGTGATATTAGGAGTAGTATCTTCTCAGGATACTATGAAAAATGTCTCAGGGTGTACACACATGGTGTACAGCCACTGTGATATTAGGAGTAATATCTCTTCAGGATATTATGAATAATGTCCCAGGGGTACACCATGTGATATAAGGAGTGATATTTCCCTAGGATATTGTGAACAATATCCCGGGTGTACACCCACTGTGGTATTAGCAGTAATATCTCCCAGGATATTATGAATAATATATTTGGGTGTACACCCACTGTGATATTAGCAGTATTATCTCCCCAGGATATTACAAATTATATCACAGGGTGAAAACTCACAGTAACATTAGAAGTAACATCCTCCTAAGATATTATGAATAATATCACATCACCCTGTGTACATTAGGTGTAACATTTCTTCTAAAATGTTATGAATAATATCACAGTTTGCACACATATCATGTAACCCCCTTTAAATTAGAAGTAACATTTCCCTAGGATATTATGAATAATATCACAGGATGTACACCCATTGTGACATTAGGAACAACATCCTCCTAGGATATTACCAGTAATATCACAGGGTGTACACCTTCTGTGACATTAGGAGTAACATCCACCTAGGATATAAAGAATAATATCACAGAATGTACACTCCCTGTGACATTGGAAGTAACATCCCCCTAGGATATTACGAATAGTATCACAGGGTATACATACCCTAGGAGTAACATTCCTCTAAAATATTATGAATAATATTACAGAGTGTACACCCCCATGACATTAGGAGTAACAAACCACTAGGATATTATGAATAATATCACAGCGTGTACACTCCCTGTGAAATTAAAAGTAGCATCTCCCTAGGAAATTATGATCAATATCACAGGTTGTATTCCCCCTGTGACATTAGGAGTAACATCACCCTAGAATATAATGAATAATATCACAGATTATACATCACTTGTGACATTAGGAGTACTATTCCCCAATGCTATTATGAAAAATATCACAGGGTGTACACACACTGTGATATTAGGAGTAATATCTCTCTAGGATATTATGAATAATATCACAGGGTGTACACTCACTGGGATATCAGAAGTAATATATCCCAGATATTATGAATAATATCACAGGTTGTACACACAGGTTGTACAACCACTGTGATATTAGTAGTTAAATCTCCCTAAAATATTATGAATATTATCACAGGGTGTACAAATATGGTGTACACCCACAGTGACATTAGAATAACACCCCTTATAATTATACAAATAATATTGCAGGGTGCACACACATGGTGTACACTTACTGTGAAATTAGGCATAACATCCCCCGTAGGATTTTACAAATAATACCACAGGGTGAACACGCATGGTGTACACCAAATGCGACATTAGGAGTAACATCCCCCTAGGATATTACAAAAAATATCACAGACTGTATACACATAGTGTACACCCACTGTGACATTAGGGGTAACATCCACCTAGGATATTACAAATAATATCACAGGGTGTATACCCACTGTGACATTAAATGTAACATCTCATCAGAATATTACAAATAATATCACAGGGTGTGTATAAACATGGTGTACACTCACTGTGACATTAGGAGTAATACCGCTCTAGAATATTACTTTTAGTATCACTGGGAGTACCCATACACTGTGTACATTCACCGTGACATTAGGAGTAACATCCTCCTATGATACTATGAATAATAACACAGGATGTACAAACATTGTGTATACCCATTGTGACCTTAAATGTAACATCATCTAAGTTATTACAGATAATATCACAGAGTGTACACCCATATAACACCCTCTAGGATATTACAAATAATATCACAGAGTGTACACACAGTGTACACCCACTGTGACATTAGGAGTAACATTTTTTTAGGATACTATGAATAATACCACAGGGTGTACACGCATGGTGTATACACAGTGTGACTTTAGGAATAAGATTCCCCTAGTGTATTATGAATATCATATTAAATATTATTATTGTAATTATTGTTATTATTTGTATTATCCAAAGGAGATGTTATTACTTCTAATATCACACGGGGTACACCCCCAGTTATATTAGTAATATCCTACTGAGATATTACACCTAATGTCATAGTGGGTTTACACCTTGTGATATTAATTGTGATATTTTAGGGAGATGTTACTCCTAATGTCACAGTAGGTGTACACCCCATGAAATTATTCAAAATATTCTAGGAAAAGTTTACTCCTAATTCCAAGGTAGGTATTGCAAAGGATTGTACACCCCCCTCACAATATGGGGGGTAATATTACCCTCTCCCCCCTGGATATTACAAACCATATCGTGGTCGAGGGTGTACACCCTACTTCCCCACGATATGGGGAGTAATATCACACTTTCCCCCCTGGATATTACAAACCACCTCGCGGGATCGGTGTACAACACCCTACCCCCCAGCGATGTGGTGAGTGATATCACCCTGTCTCACCCTGGATATTATGGACAACCTCGTGGAGGGTGGTGGTCCATAATATCCGGGTAGGGGGAGAGGGTGATATCACTCCCCACATCACAGGGAAGGGATGTACACACTCCCCCGCCCCGCCACGCGAGGTGGTTCATAAAATCCGGTGGGAGAGGGTAATATCACACCCACATCGCAGGGGGTGGGAGGGCATGTACACAGGATATTATATTGGTTGAGGTTACTGACTCTGAGGTAAGGCGGCCAGAATATGTACCTTGGCTCTGCCACTTACTGCCCTGTTTGAACTTGATCGAGTTATTTAGCATCTTTTTGCCTGTTTTCCTACCTAGAAAGCAGGAATAATAATATTCCCTAGATTATATGAGATAACCTGTGAAAATGTTTAGAACATGTGAGTTCGAAAAT
The DNA here is from genome assembly GCF_003255815.1 of Theropithecus gelada. Lineage (NCBI taxonomy): Eukaryota > Metazoa > Chordata > Mammalia > Primates > Cercopithecidae > Theropithecus > Theropithecus gelada. The sequence continues at coordinate 4,046 of NW_020260097.1, forward strand.
GTCTGGCTCAATAAACATGAGCATACTATTTTTAGCTGGTTGTTGCTCACTTTTCTCCACAAAAAGACTGTTTCTGACTTCTCTAGTCATCACCTATTATATTCTTGTAAACACTTCATCTGGTTACTGTTTGCTTCCTACTTTAGGTATGCCTCAAAGATTGGCATGACTCCTAACCTTTAATTGCCTATAGCAAAACTGTAGCATTTTATAAAAACTTTACTCAAGCTTATTATGAGATGATATATGCATAGATAAGCATATATGAGACTATAATTCAAAAAAGGAAATCCTAAAACAAAGAAGCACCGTTTCTCCTAGAGTTCAGTAGTCATGCCCTTCCAAAGAGGTTCCCTAGCAGGC
>NW_020260098.1:0-2398 GCF_003255815.1 Theropithecus gelada
TGGTACCATTCCTTCTGAAACTATTCCAATCAATAGAAAAAGAGGGAATCCTCCCTAACTCATTTTATGAGGCCAACATCATCCTGATACCAAAGCCTGGCAGAGACACAACAAAAAAAGAGAATTTTGACCAATATCCCTGATGAACATCGATGCAAAAATCCTCAATAAAATACTGGCAAACCGGATTCAACAACACATCAAAAAGCTTATCCACCATGATCAAGTGGGCTTCATCCCTGGGATGCAAGGCTGGTTCAACATTCGCAAATCAATAAACATAATCCAGCATATAAACAGAACCAAAGACAAGAACCACATGATTATCTCAATAGATGCAGAAAAGGCTTTTGACAAAATTCAACAGCCCTTCATGCTAAAAACGCTCAATAAATTCGGTATTGATGGAACGTACCTCAAAATAATAAGAGCTATTTATGACAAACCCACAGCCAATATCATACTGAATGGGCAAAAACTGGAAAAATTCCCTTTGAAAACTGGCACAAGACAGGGATGCCCTCTCTCACCACTCCTATTCAACATAGTGTTGGAAGTTCTGGCTAGGGCAATTAGGCAAGAGAAAGAAATCAGGGGTATTCAGTTAGGAAAAGAAGAAGTCAAATTGTCCCTGTTTGCAGATGACATGATTGTATATTTAGAAAACCCCATTGTCTCAGCCCAAAATCTCCTTAAGCTGATAAGCAACTTCAGCAAAGTCTCAGGATACAAAATTAATGTGCAAAAATCACAAGCATTCTTATACACCAATAACAGACAAACAGAGAGCCAAATCATGAATGAACTTCCATTCACAATTGCTTCAAAGAGAATCAAATACCTAGGAATCCAACTTACAAGGGATGTAAAGGACCTCTTCAAGGAGAACTACAAACCACTGCTCAGTGAAATAAAAGAGGACACAAACAAATGGAAGAACATACCATGCTCATGGATAGGAAGAATCAATATCGTGAAAATGGCCATACTGCCCAAGGTAATTTATAGATTCAATGCCATCCCCATCAAGCTACCAATGAGTTTCTTCACAGAATTGGAAAAAACTGCTTTAAAGTTCATATGGAACCAAAAAAGAGCCCGCATCTCCAAGACAATCCTAAGTCAAAAGAACAAAGCTGGAGGCATCACGCTACCTGACTTCAAACTATACTACAAGGCTACAGTCACCAAAACAGCATGGTACTGGTACCAAAACAGAGATATAGACCAATGGAACAGAACAGAGTCCTCAGAAATAAGACCACACATCTACAGCCATCTGATCTTTGACAAACCTGAGAAAAACAAGAAATGGGGAAAGGATTCCCTATTTAATAAATGGTGCTGGGAAAATTGGCTAGCCATAAGTAGAAAGCTGAAACTGGATCCTTTCCTTACTCCTTATACGAAAATTAATTCAAGATGGATTAGAGACTTAAATGTTAGACCTAATACCATAAAAATCCTAGAGGAAAACCTAGGTAGTACCATTCAGGACATAGGCATGGGCAAAGACTTCATGTCTAAAACACCAAAAGCAACGGCAGCAAAAGCTAAAATTGACAAATGGGATCTCATTAAACTAAAGAGCTTCTGCACAGCAAAAGAAACTACCATCAGAGTGAACAGGCAACCTACAGAATGGGAGAAAATTTTTGCAATCTACTCATCTGACAAAGGGCTAATATCCAGAACCTACAAAGAACTCAAACAAATTTACAAGAAAAAAACAAACAACCCCATCAAAAAGTGGGCAAAGGATATGAACAGACATTTCTCAAAAGAAGACATTCATACAGCCAACAGACATATGAAAAAATGCTCATCATCACTGGCCATCAGAGAAATGCAAATCAAAACCACAATGAGATACCATCTCACACCAGTTAGAATGGCGATCATTAAAAAGTCAGGAAACAACAGGTGCTGGAGAGGATGTGGAGAAATAGGAACACTTTTACACTGTTGGTGGGATTGTAAACTAGTTCAACCATTATGGAAAACAGTATGGCGATTCCTCAAGGATCTAGAACTAGATGTACCATATGACCCAGCCATCCCATTACTGGGTATATACCCAAAGGATTATAAATTATGCTGCTATAAAGACACATGCACACGTATGTTTATTGCAGCACTATTCACAATAGCAAAGACTTGGAATCAACCCAAATGTCCATCAGTGACAGATTGGATTAAGAAAATGTGGCATATATACACCATGGAATACTATGCAGCCATAAAAAAGGATGAGTTTGTGTCCTTTGTAGGGACATGGATGCAGCTGGAAACCATCATTCTTAGCAAACTATCACAAGAACAGAAAACCAAACACCGCATGTTCTCACTCATAGGTGGGAACTGAACAATGAGATCACTTGGACTCAGGAAGGGGAAC
>NW_020260098.1:2483-4408 GCF_003255815.1 Theropithecus gelada
GGGGGGAGGGATTGCATTGGGAGTTATACCTGATGCAAATGACGAGTTGATGGGTGCAGCAGACCAACATGGCACAAGTATACATATGTAACAAACCTGCATGTTATGCACATGTACCCTACAACTTAAAGTATAATAATAATAAATAAATTTAAAAAAAAAAAAAAAAAAAAGAAAAGAATTTTCAACCCAGAATTTCACATCCAGCCAAACTAAGTTTCATAAGTGAAGGAGAAATAAAATCCTTTACAGACAAGCAAATGCTGAGAGAGTTTGTCACCACCAGGCCTGCCCTACAAGATACCCTGAAGGAAGCACTAAACATGGAAATGAACAAGCGCTACCAGCCACTGCAAAAATATGCCAAAATGTAAAGACCACTGATGCTAGGAAGAAAATGCATCAACTAACGAGTAAAATAACCAGCTAACATCATAATGACAGGATCAATGTCACACATAACAATACTAAGCTTAAATGTAAATGGGCAATATGCTCCAATTAAAACACACAGACTGACAAATTGGATAAAGAGTTAAGACCCATCAGTGTGCTGTATTCAAGAGACCCATCTCACATGCAGAGACACACATGAGCTCAAAATAAAGGGATGGAGGAAGATCTACCAAGCAAATGGAAAACAAAAAAAGGCAGGGATTGCAATCCTAGTCTCTGATAAAACAGACTTTAAACCAACAAAGATCAAAACAGACAAAGAAGGTCATTACATAATGGTAAAGGGATCCATTCAACAAGAAGAGCTAACTATCCTAAATATATATATATATACCCAACACAAGAGCACCCAGATTCATAAAGCAAGTCCTTAGAGACTTACAAAGAGACTTAGACTCCCATACAATAATAATGGGAAACTTTAACACTCCACTGTCAAAATTAGACAGATCAACAAGACAGTTAACAAGGATATCCAGGAATTGAACTCAACTCTGCACCAAGCAGACCTAACAGATATCTACAGAACTCTCCACCCCAAGACAACAGAATAAACATTCTTCTCAGCACCACATCACACTTATTCCAAAATTGACTACATAGTTGGAAGTAAAGCACTCCTCAGCAAATGTAAAAGAACAGAAATTATAACAAACTGTCTCTCATACCACAGTGCAATCAAACTAGAACTCAGGATTAAGAAACTCACTAAAAACAGCTCAACTACACGGAAACTGAACAACCTGCTCCTGAATGACTACTGGTTACATAACGAAATGAAGGCAGAAATAAAGATGTTCTTTGAAACCAATGAGAACAAAGATACAACATACCAGAATCTCTGGGACACATTTAAAGCAGTGTGTAGAGGGAAATTTATAGCACTAAATGCCCACAAGAGAAAGCAGGAAAGATCTAAAACTGACATTCTCATATCACAATTAAAAGAACTAGAGAAGCAAGGGCATTCAAAAGCTGGTAGAAGGCAAGAAATAACTAAGATCAGAGCAGAACTGAAAGTGATAGAGACACAAAAAACCCTTCAAAAAAATCAATGAATCCAGGAGCTGGCTTTTTGAAAAGATCAACAAAATTGATAGATTGCTAGCAAGACTAAGAGAAGAATCAAATAGACGCAATAAAAAATGATAAAGGAGATATCACCATCGATCCCACAGAAATACAAACTACCATCAGAGAATACTATAAACACCTCTACGCAAATAAACTAGAAAACCTAGAAGAAATAGATAAATTCCTGGACACTTACACGCTCCCAAGACTAAACCAGGAAGAAGTTGAATCCCTGAGTGACCAATAATAGGCTCTGAAATTGAGGCAATAATTAACACCTACCAACAAAAAAAAGTCCAGCACCAGACGGATTCACAGCCAAATTCTACCAAAGGTACAAGGAGGAGCTGGTACCATTCCTTCTGAAACTATTCCAATCAATAGAAAAAGAGGGA
>NW_020260099.1:0-418 GCF_003255815.1 Theropithecus gelada
CAGGGTTATCTTTGCAAATATTGGTGATGAGGAATAATAAAAAAAAAGACTAGCATTTTAACTTTTGTTCTGGCCTCATCAAAACCACTGCATCAAAACAGCCAAGTCGGCCGGGCGCGGTGGCTCAAGCCTGTAATCCCAGCACTTTGGGAGGCCGAGACGGGCGGATCACGAGGTCAGGAGATCGAGACCATCCTGGCTAACACGGTGAAACCCCGTCTCTACTAAAAAATACAAAAAAACTAGCCGGGCGAGGTGGCGGGCGCCTGTAGTCCCAGCTACTCGGGAGGCTGAGGCAGGAGAATGGCGTAAACCCGGGAGGCAGAGCTTGCAGTGAGCTGAGATCCGGCCACTGCACTCCAGCCTGGGCGACAGAGCCAGACTCCGTCTCAAAAAAAAAAAAAAAAAAAAAAAAAAA
>NW_020260099.1:815-4408 GCF_003255815.1 Theropithecus gelada
AAAAAAAAAAAAAAAAAAAAAAAAAAAAAAAAAAAAAAAACAGCCAAGTCAGGCCAGGCGCAATGGCTCACATCTGTAATCCCATGCACTTTGGGAGGCTGAGGCGGGAGGATCACTTGAGGTCCGAAGTTCGAGACCAGCCTGGCCAACACGGTGAAACCCCATCACTACTAAAAATACAAAAATTAGCCAGTGTGGTGGCACACGCCTGTAGTCCCAGCTACTTGGGAGGCCAAGGCAGGAGAGTCGCTTGAACCTGGGAGGCAGAGTTTGCAGTGAGCCGAGATGGCACTACTGCACTCCAGACTGGGCAACAGAGCGAGACTCTGTCTCAGAAAAAAAAAACAAAAAATCAAAGATTAGCTGGGCCTAGTGGTGGTTGTCTGTAATCCTAGCAACTCGGGAGACTGAGGCAGGAGAATCGCTTGAACCTGGAGGTTGCAGTGAGCCAAAATCGCACCACTGCACTCCAGCCTGGGCGACAGAGCAAGACTCTGTCCCAGAAAAACAAAAACAAAAAATAAACCAGCCGAGTCAAAATATCTTCTGTTCCTGCACACTTGCTCCCCTCCTGGCTTCTGGTGCTGGTTCTGTTCTGTCTTGGAGCACTGTTGTGCTGTGGTTAGCCTGTGGGGTGATGAAAGGATGGAGAAGAAGGACTGTGGTCAAGTGGAGACCGTGTCACTTGTCGGGCCACCTTGGGCCCCAGCTGGGTGAGGGCACAGAGGAGTCAACTCGGCCTCAATGCAGGGGCCAGAGCAGCCCTGGCCCTCCATGCTTGCTGAGAGACCTGATAAGTCTACAGGTCACTGCCCATCAGAACATTAGGTAGAACAACTCCATTCTTTTTTCCCCTACACTGGAACTTTATAACAAATAAACGAAATGACTAGAAAAAGGCTTCAAACCCCTAAAGGAGAGAGTCGTTGGTGTGGCAGCTCTAGAAGTTGCACCTCCTGCAAGTTCTAAGGAAGCTTCTCGGGCACTCCAACCCCACCTGCTGCCTCTATAATATCCAGCCAGGACCATTCCTCCCAGGGGCTCCCTGGCATCCTCCTGGGCTCCCCAGGAGCTGGACATACCCCACAACTCCAAGGAGAGGCTCAGCAGGGGGAGCAGTCTGCACAGGGGAGGGGAAGAACAGCCAACGACAACCCCAGGCTTGACAGCAGCAACCACCTGCCTCTTGAGAGCACTTCCCCCTTCTTCCTAAGACCTCAAGACTTCTTACTGCTCTTGTTACCGAAGAGTTCATTCTGCTAAAAAGAACCCATAGGATTCGCCCAGAAGAGGAGAGAAAGAAGGAAAATAGTAACAATGTATTAAGTTCTTCCCATCTGCCAGGTGTTGAGAATTCTGTGTACAAGTTTTCACTAAACCCCCACAGTAACACAGAAGTATTATTGATAGTGTCCCCATTCCACAGAGGAGGAAATCGAGGCCTGAAAGGTTACCGACTTGCCCAAGGTCCCAGAGCCAATGAGTATAGGGACTAAGATTTGAACTTTGCTTGTCCACCACCCAGATGAGAGAGAGTATAAAGCGCCTGCTGTTGAATCCCTTGTTCATCTGCTCAACAAACGTTTCTTGAGAGCCTCCGAGGTGCCAACCGACTGTGCCTCACACCTAGATCTCGGTCACTGCCCTCTTGGAGCAGACGATTACATGCAAGATTCAGGTTTTAAACAGTCACAAAAGTAAAGATATAAATGCAAATCATGAAAAGAACCAAAGGAAACAAATGATAGGGCATGATTGGAGAGCATCCTAAGGGGCAAATTCACATTGGAGAGTCAAGGAGGCCTCTCTGAGGAGGGCTTTGAAGCCAAGAAGAGAGGCTGGATGGGGATTTTCGGAGTGGGAAATGGAGGAGGGGTGGGGCAGGAGCAGTGGCTGTAAACCTCAGGCAGGAAATAGCCTACAAGCCCCAGGCCCTGGACAGCAGAGACCGAAGGCAGAGAGTGACACGGTTGGTGTGAGGCCAGGGCCAGAGGGTCTTGTGCATAAGGGAACATTTGGGATCTTAGTCTAAGCACATCGAAAACCCACTGGCTGGTTTTGAGCATAGTGGTGGAAATGGGAAGAACATTTGTTTAAAAGGATCCTTCTGGAACAAGACTAGAAGGTGCAAGGGTGGGGATGAAGAGGCCAGTCGGGAAGCACTGCAGAGCCCAGGAGGGAGGCTCAGCTCCAAGGAGGTCACTGAGGTCACAGAGAGGGTACCTGGCGTGTGCCCACTGATCACCCCCAGGGGATCCCAGCATGCCACCTGGAAGCCTGCTGACCCTCACAGCCCTGGTGGCCTGGGGGCCTGACCTGGAAGTGGGTGGGTGAGGGGTGGGCAGGGGCCAGTGCTCACCTTGGGAAGACGCTGCCAAGCCCTCTGAGAGCCTCCTTTTCTTGAGCTTGTCCTTAATCTGGGTGGTGTCCCTGGCCACACTGTTGGCCTCTGACTCCAGAGAAGGGAGGAGCACCAGAGGCTGGGCCCCCAAAGACAAGGCCCCGAAGTTCCTGGGGCAACCGTTCCTCTCCTGCCAGCCCTTGGAAGGGGTGTCCAGCTTGCGGCCACCCAGCTCTCCGTGTCCACTCGGGAGCTGTGACAGTTCCTCATTGCTCAGTAGGGTGCTTGGCTCAGGCTGGAGGGAACCTGAGGGGGACAGAGTTGTGAATGGCTTGGCACGCAGTACCCAGGGTGGCAGCAGGCACCAGCAAGCTCCTTGACATTGCTTCCTTTGAACAGGCAGCCACTTGCCTGGTGAGACCCAGTCATCTAATGTTTTAGTCACTCCTGGGGGCGAGTCATTCATTCGACAGTGTCTCTGAAGCACCTAGTCTTCACAAGACCCATGCCACGAAGTGCTCAGAACAAAAGGGGGAATCCACGTGCAGTCCTATCGCAGCACAGACAAGAGGCCATGAATCACAGGGAAGGTCATCTGCCCAGGGACCACCATCCACCAATCTCCAGAGACCACCACCCACCCATCTCCAGACACCACCATCCACCAATCTCCAGGGACCACCATCCACCAATCTCCAGGGACCACCATCCACCAATCTCCAGGGTCCACCATCCACCAATCTCCAGACACCACCATCCACCCATCTCCAGGGACCACCATCCACCAATCTCCAGGGACCACCAACCATCAATCTCCAGACACCACCATCCACCAATCTCCAGGGACCACCATCCACCAATCTCCAGGGACCACCATCCACCAATCTCCAGGGTCCACCATCCACTAATCTCCAGGGACCACCATTCACCCATCTCCAGGGACCACCATCCACCAATCTCCAGGGACCACCATCCACCAATCTCCAGGGACCACCATTCACCCATCTCCAGGGACCACCATTCACCCATCTCCAGGGACCACCACCCACCAATCTCCAGGGTCCACCATCCACCAATCTCCAGACACCACCATTCGCCAATCTCCAGGGTCCACCATCCACCAATCTCCAGGGACCACCACCCACCAATCTCCAGGGACCACCATTCACCCATCTCCAGGGACCACCACCCACCAATCTCCAGACACCACCATCCACCAATCTCCAGACACCACCATCCACCAATCTCCAGG
>NW_020260100.1:0-4407 GCF_003255815.1 Theropithecus gelada
ATGTTGAAATATGATTCCCAGTGTTGGAGGTGGGGCCTGGTAGGAGGTGATTAGATCGTGAGGGCAGATCCCTCATGTATGATTTCGCATCATCCCCTTGGTGATGAGGGAGTTCTCCCCCAGTGAACTCACACACAATCTAGTTGTTTGAGTCTGGGACTCCCCTCAGCCTCTTACTGCCGTTCTTGCCATGTGACATACCTGCTCTTCTGTTATGATTGCAAGTTTTCTGAGGTCCTCGCCAGAAGCAGATGCTGGTGCCAGGCTTCCTATACAGCCTGCAGAACTGTGAGCTGATTCAACCTCTTTCCTTTATAAGTTACCCAGCCTCATGTATTTCTTTACAGTAATGCAAAAGATGATACCCCTCATCTTCTCCTTTGCCATCATATGGCTTACTTCCATGTGTGTCTGGGTCCTCTCCTCTCATGAGAACACCAGTCTTTCGACTTGGGAGCCATCCAAAATTTAGTATGGTGTCATCTCAAGTCCTTACCCTAATTTGTGAAGACTCTATTTCTACATGCAGTCACATTCTGAGGTTCCAGGTGGGCATACATTTGGCCAGGGAGATGCCATCAGCCTGCCACAGCAGCCTATGCAGGTACATTTGCATACAGCTTAGGGTTGACCTTTCCCATGGAAGTATTACATCCCCCTCTGGACTCCAGTTTCACATGTTTTGGAATTCTTCACCTTGTCCAGCAGGATGAGTCTCTTTTCATTTTCTAGTATTTTTCTCTCTCTTCTTTGGATTGGATTAAAAAGAATTGACATATTCTATAGATGCATCTTTAAGTTTTCGGTTTCTTCTCATGTCTGCTGCAATCTGTTATTAAACTTGAGTAACGTTTTTCTCTTTCTTTTCTTTTTTAATAAAATAGAGATGGGGTTTCACCATGTTGCCCAGGCTGGTCTCAAACTCCTGGGATCAAGCGATGCTTCCTTTTTGGCCTCCCAAAGTGCGAGGATTACAGGCATGAGTCACTGTGCCTGGCCAAATGATGTTTTTCATTTCAGAATCATACTTTCAGTTGTAGAATTTTCATTCGGTTCTTGTAAATATTTTCAGTTTCTTTTAGAGATTCCCCATCTAGTCACTCATTACAACCATATTTTCCTTTAAGTCTTTGAACATATTTAACATAACTTCTTTAAAGTCCTTGTCTGATAACTGAGTCTGCATCTAGGTCACCTTGGAGTTGATCTCCATTGACCCCTTTTTCTTTTGACTATGGATCACCTTTTCGTATTTCTTTGCATACATGGTAATTTTGGATGTGCACCTGATGTTGTTGATAACATGTGGTACTGACGTTGGGTTTTTCATTCTTCCTTAGCAGAGCATTGATTGTGTTTTTCAATGTTAGGAAGCAGTTAGCTTGAGTTGACTCAAACTCCAAAGTCTGTCTGCCCAGCAGTTGTCAGTAGCTGGAATCTCAGTTCTCTCAACCTTACAGGTGTTGCTTTCTGCTGGGCCCTTTGGAGTTTTCCTTACCTATGCACACCTAAGGGATCAGCCGGAGGTTTCCGTGGAGTTTACCTGCAGATTGTGGGGTTTCCCTTCGGTGACCTTCTCCTTTATGGACATCTTCTCTTCATTTCCAGCTGCTCTGAAAATGCAGCCCTACATCCCACTCCTCAGCAGGAGGGCTGCAGTTTCCTGCTTGAATTCTAGCTGCACCTGTTACATGCGCTGGGGTGTGACTTCAGACAAATATTTCAAGGAATAATCCTTACTGGTGTTTGCCTACTTTTGGTCATGTTCCAGTGCCTGCAATTGGTGTGTGTGTGTTGTGTGTGCTTACAGTTTTTCCTGTGTTTATAATTGCCATCTGCCAAAGGACTGGTCTGATATTAGCTGCTCCAGCATTACTGGAATCAGAACAACTTTCTCTCATGTGGTTTTTCATTTTCATTTCCCTGTTGACTAGTGTGGTTCAACATCTTTTCATAAGTTTAGTGGCTATTTGGATATCTTCTGTAAAACATCTGTTCACTTCTCTTTCCTATTCCTCTGTTGAATATTTGAAATTTTTTGGTTGGTTTACAGGGATCTTCTCTATATTATGGATCTGTTTCTGTCACTTAGTTATATATGTTTATAGGAAACAGTGAGAAAAACTGAAATGGACCAAAAGACTACTAGGTGCCTTCAATGGAAAGCAAGACATCGTCTTGTACACTCTTCCAGGTTATTTCATTCTATGGAGCTCTGCATCTTTCATTTTCTTTGAACTATTTTACAACTCTATAAGACAGGGGTCCTCAACCCCTGGGTCATGCACTGGAACCGGTTCGTGGCCTGTTAGGAACTGGGCCACATAGCAGGAGGAGAGGGGTGAGTGAGCATTACTGTCTGAGTTCCACCTCCTGTCAGATCAGTGGCAGCATTAGATTCTCATAGCAGCGAACACTATTGCAAACTGCAGATTCATGCGATCTACATTGCACACTCCTTATGAGATCCTAATGCCTAATGATATAGGGTGGAATAGCTTTGTCCCCAAGCCATCCCCCGATCCTGGTCTGGAAAAATTGTCATCCATGGAACCGGTTCCTGGTGCCAAAAAGTTGGGGGACCACTGCTCGAAGCTGTAGATAATTGATAGCGATGCAAAGACTCTTTGAATTGGTAGAAGTTCAAGTTCTCGTCTTTGGAAGGACAATGGATTCCTCCTCACCTCCCAGGGAAAAGGCCAGTTTTGCATCTATGAACTCCGTATAGCATTCCTGAATCAATTATGTCAGTGTAGTACTTTGAATTCCACTTTGAACTGGTTGTAACACCTTAATTAATGGGATAACACCTCTGAAATGTGGCATCATATGTTTGTGTGAGTCATGATCCTCATATTTTAAAAAAATGATCTTTTATCTCGTTGAGATTTCTTCTCCCCCATGGCCTCACTCAGCCTCAGTATCCAGGAAGCTTAGTGTTCTGTAGCCCCGGAGGGCGGGAGACCAGGTGTTGACGAGCAGATCTGAGGTTGGCCACAACTTTTCCCTACAGCTCTTCTTCAAGGAGTGCCCTGGGAACGCCTCCCAGCCCCACACCTGTCCTGTTGGCCCAGGCGAGCTCCGTGCCGTGTGACATTTCTGCTGGTGGCCACCTGGTGAGTATGTGTTGGATAGAGAAATGTGCAGCCCCTCCACAGAGCTTCCAGGGCTTCTGTGCTCTCCAAACCTGTCTGGGCTCAAGGGACCTTCTCAGGGTGTGATGTGTTGGTGCCTGAGTTGAGCCCCTGTCCCTGAGGATAGGACTCGGGCAAGGACAAAGCTTTGGACTCAAAGAGGTGGTGTGGGGCGAGTGAAAGGAACAGGAGCTTTGGGGTCAGAAATGCGGGTTCCAGCCTGGCATTGTCCCCATGAGCATGGGCTGCAGCCTCACCAAGGCCTCAGTTTCTATAGTAGTAAGAGAGTGTCAGAGACCGCAGCATGCATTTGAAAAGTGTCCAGGGATGGCAGGGGTCTGCGTGTGGACCAGCTCTCCTGAATACTGAGGGCGTGACTTTGACCATTGTGAAAGCAAAATAAAATCTCAGGAACCCAAACTCACCATGCCAAAAAGAAAAGTTGAGCTGGGAAGCTGAGTCATGGGAAGAAAAAAAGAAAAAAAAACCAAAAGTCATGCCTTGACTTTTGTTTCTTTTTTTTTTTTTATTTAAGTTCTAGGGTACATGTGTACAACGTGCAGGTTTATTGCATATGTATACATGTGCCATGTTGGTGTGCTGCACCCATTAACTCATCATTTACATTAGGTATATCTCCTAATGCTATCCCTCGACCCTCCTCCCCATAATAGGCCCCGGTGTGTGATCTTCCCCTTCCTGTGTTCAAGTGATCTCATTGTTCAATTCCCACCTATGAGTGAGAACATGTGGTGTTTGGTTTTCTGTTCTTGCGATAGTTTGCTGAGAATGATGGTTTCCAGCTGCATCCATGTCCCTATAAAAGACATGAACTCATCCTTTTTTTATGGCTGCATAGTATTCCATGGTGTATATGTGCCACATTTTCTTAATCCAGTCTGTCACTGATGGATATTTGGGTTGATTCCAAGTCTTTGCTATTGTGAATAGTGCCGCAATAAACATATGTGTGCATGTGTCTTTATAGTAGCATGATTTATAATCCTTTGGGTATATCCCCAGTAATGGGATGGCTGGGTCAAATGGTATTTCTAGTTTTAGATCCTTGAGGAATCGCCACACTGTTTTCCAAACTACCATCAGAGAATACTATAAACACCTCTACGCAAATAAACTAGAAAACCTAGAAGAAATGGATAAATTCCTGGACACTTACACTCTCCCAAGACTAAACCAGGAAGAAGTTGAATCCCCGAATAGACCAGTAGCAGGCTCTGAAATTGAGGCAATAATTAATAGCCTACCAACCAAA
>NW_020260101.1:0-4407 GCF_003255815.1 Theropithecus gelada
GCTCTCTGTTTGTCTGTTACTGGTGTATAAGAATGCTTGTGATTTTTGCACATTAATTTTGTATCCTGAGACTTTGCTGAAGTTGCTTATCAGCTTAAGGAGATTTTGGGCCGAGACAATGGGGTTTTCTAAATATACAATCATATCATCTGCAAACAGGGACAATTTGACTTCTTCTTTTCCTAACTGAATACCCTTGATTTCTTTCTCTTGCCTGATTGCCCTAGCCAGAACTTCCAACACTATGTTGAATAGGAGTGGTGAGAGAGGGCATCCCTGTCTTGTGCCAGTGTTCAAAGGGAATTTTTCCAGTTTTTGCCCTTTCAGTATGATATTGGCTGTGGGTCTGTCATAAATAGCTCTTATTATTTTGAGGTACGTTCCATCAATACCAAATTTATTGAGCGTTTTTAGCATGAAGGGCTGTTGAATTTTGTCAAAAGCCTTTTCTGCATCTATTGAAATAATCATGTGGTTCTTGTCTTTGGTTCTGTTTATATGCTGGATTATGTTATTGATTTGCGAATGTTGAACCAGCCTTGCATCCCAGGGATGAAGCCCACTTGATCATGGTGGATAAGCTTTTTGATGTGTTGCTGAATCCGGTTTGCCAGTATTTTATTGAGGATTTTTGCATCGATGTTCATCAGGGATATTGGTCTAAAATTCTCTTTTTTTGTTGTATCTCTGCCAGGCTTTGGTATCAGGATGATGTTGGCCTCATAAAATGAGTTAGGGAGGATTCCCTCTTTTTCTATTGATTGGAATAGTTTCAGAAGGAATGGTACCAACTCCTCCTTGTACCTCTGGTAGAATTCAGCTGTGGATCCATCTGGTCCTGGACTTTTTTTGGTTGGTAGGCTATTAATTGTTGCCTCAATTTCAGAGCCTGCTATTGGTCTATTCAGGGATTCAACTTCTTCCTGGTTTAGTCTTGGAAGAGTGTAAGTGTCCAGGAAATTATCCATTTCTTCTAGGTTTTCCAGTTTATTTGCGTAGAGGTGTTTATAGTATTCTCTGATGGTAGTTTGTATTTCTGTGGGGTCGGTGGTGATATCCCCTTTATCATTTTTAATTGCGTCGATTTGATTCTTCTCTCTTTTCTTCTTTATTAGTCTTGCTAGTGGTCTGTCAATTTTGTTGATCTTTTCAAAAAACCAACTCCTGGATTCATTGATTTTTTGGAGGGTTTTTTGTGTCTCTATCTCCTTCAGTTCTGCTCTGATCTTAGTTATTTCTTGCCTTCTGCTAGCTTTCGAATGTGTTTGCTCTTGCTTCTCTAGTTCTTTTAATTGCGATGTTAGAGTGTCAATTTTAGATCTTTCCTGCTTTCTCTTGTGGGCATTTAGTGCTATAAATTTCCCTCTACACACTGCTTTAAATGTGTCCCAGAGATTCTGGTATGTTGTATCTTTGTTCTCATTGGTTTCAAAGAACATCTTTATTTCTGCCTTCATTTCGTTATGTACCCAGTAGTCATTCAGGAGCAGGTTGTTCAGTTTCCATGTAGTTGAGCGGTTTTGATTGAGTTTCTTAGTCCTGAGTTCTAGTTTGATTGCACTGTGGTCTGAGAGACAGTTTGTTATAATTTCTGTTCTTGTACATTTGCTGAGGAGTGCTTTACTTCCAATTATATGGTCAATTTTGGAGTAAGTACGATGTGGTGCTGAGAAGAATGTATATTCTGTTGATTTGGGGTGGAGAGTTCTATAGATGTCTATTAGGTCTGCTTGCTGCAGAGATGAGTTCAATTCCTGGATATCCTTGTTAACTTTCTGTCTCGTTGATCTGTCTAATGTTGACAATGGAGTGTTGAAGTCTCCCATTATTATTGTATGGGAGTCTAAGTCTCTTTGTAAGTCTCTAAGGACTTGCTTTATGAATCTGGGTGCTCCTGTATTGGGTGCATATATATTTAGGATAGTTAGCTCTTCCTGTTGAATTGATCCCTTTACCATTATGTAATGGCCTTCTTTGTCTCTTTTGATCTTTGATGGTTTAAAGTCTGTTTTATCAGAGACTAGTATTGCAACCCCCGCTTTTTTTTGTTCTCCATTTGCTTGGTAAATCTTCCTCCATCCCTTTATTTTGAGCCTATGTATGTCTCTGCGTGTGAGATGGGTCTCCTGAATACAGCAGACTGATGGGTCTTGACTCTTTATCCAGTTTGCCAGTCTGTGTCTCTTAATTGGAGCATTTAGTCCATTTACATTTAAGGTTAAGATTGTTATGTGTGAACTTGATCCTGCCATTATGATATTAACTGGTTATTTTGCTCATTAGTTGATGCAGTTTCTTCCTAGCCTCGATGGTCTTTACATTTTGGCATGTTTTTGAGATGGCTGGTACCGGTTGTTCCTTTCCATGTTGAGTGCTTCCTTCAGGGTCTCTTGTAAGGCAGGCCTAGTGGTGACAAAATCTCTAAGCATTTGCTTATCTGTAAAGGATTTTATTTCTCCTTCACTTATGAAACTTAGTTTGGCTGGATATGAAATTCTGGGTTTAAAATTCTTTTCTTTAAGAATGTTGAATATTGGCCCCCACTCTCTTCTGGCTTGGAGAGTTTCTGCCGAGAGATCTGCTGTGAGTCTGATGGGCTTCCCTTTGTGGGTAACCCGACCTTTCTCTCTGGCTGCCCTTAAGATTTTTTCCTTCATTTCAACTTTGGTGAATCTGGCAATTATGTGTCTTGGAGTTGCTCTTCTCGAGGAGTATCTTTGTGGCGTTCTCTGTATTTCCTGGATTTGAATGTTGGCCTGCCCTACTAGGTTGGGGAAGTTCTCCTGGATGATATCCTGAAGAGTGTTTTCCAACTTGGTTCCATTTTCCCCCTCACTTTCAGGCACCCCAATCAGACGTAGATTTGGTCTTTTTACATAATCCCATACTTCTTGCAGGCTTTGTTCATTTCTTTTTCTTCTTTTTTCTTTTGGTTTCTCTTCTCGCTTCATTTCATTCATTTGATCCTCAATTGCTGATACTCTTTCTTCCAGTTGATCGAGTCGGTTACTGAAGCTTGTGCATTTGTCACGTATTTCTCGTGTCATGGTTTTCATCTCTTTCATTTCATTTATGACCTTCTCTGCATTAATTAGTCTAGCCGTCAATTCTTCCACTTTTTTTTCAAGATTTTTAGTTTCTTTGCGCTGGGTACGTAGTTCCTCCTTTAGCTCTGAGAAATTTGATGGACTGAAGCCTTCTTCTCTCATCTCGTCAAAGTCATTCTCCGTCCAGCTTTGATCCGTTGCTGGCGATGAGCTGCGCTCCTTTGCCGGGGGAGATGCGCTCTTGTTTTTTGAATTTCCAGCTTTTCTGCCCTGCTTTTTCCCCATCTTTGTGGTTTTATCTGCCTCTGGTCTTTGATGATGGTGATGTACTGATGGGGTTTTGGTGTAGGTGTCCTTCCTGTTTGATAGTTTTCCTTCTAACAGTCAGGACCCTCAGCTGTAGGTCTGTTGGAGATTGCTTGAGGTCCACTCCAGACCCTGTTTGCCTGGGTAACAGCAGCAGAGGCTGCAGAAGATAGAATATTTCTGAACAGCAAGTGTACCTGTCTGATTCTTGCTTTGGAAGCTTCCTCTCAGGGGTGTACTCCACCCTGTGAGGTGTGGGGTGTCAGACTGCCCCTAGTGGGGGATGTCTCCCAGTTAGGCTACTCAGGGGTCAGGGACCCGCTTGAGCAGGGAGTCTGTCCCTTCTCAGATCTCAACCTCCGTGTTGGGAGATCCACTGCTCTCTTCAAAGCTGTCAGACAGAGTCGTTTGCGTCTGCAGAGGTGTCTGCTGCTTTGTTATTGTTTTCTGTGCCCTGCCCCCAGAGGTGGAGTCTACAGAGACAGGCAGGTTTCCTTGAGCTGCTGTGAGCTCCACCCAGTTCGAGCTTCCCAGCAGCTTTGTTTACCTACTTAAGCCTCAGCAATGGCGGGCGCCCCTCCTCCAGCCTCGCTGCTGCCTTGCCGGTAGATCACAGACTGCTGTAATAGCAATGAGGGAGGCTCCGTGGGTGTGGGACCCTCCCGGCCAGGTGTGGGATATGATCTCCTGGTGTGCCTGTTTGCTCAAAGCGCAGTATTGGGGTGGGAGTTACCCGATTCTCCAGGTGTTGTGTGTCTCAGTTCCCCTGGCTAGGAAAAGGGATTCCCTTCCCCCTTGCGCTTCTCAGGTGAGGCAATGCCTCGCCCTGCTTCAGCTCTCGCTGGTCGGGCTGCAGCAGCTGACCAGTACCGATCGTCCGGCACTCCCCAGTGAGATGAACCCAGTACCTCAGTTGAAAATGCCGAAATCACCGGTCTTCTGTGTCGCTGGCGCTGGGAGTTGAAGACTGGAGCTGCTCCTATTCGGCCATCTTGCTCCGCCCCCCCGAGGTTCAGATTTAAACTGGAAATATGTAAAACATTAATTTAGTTTT
>NW_020260102.1:0-4407 GCF_003255815.1 Theropithecus gelada
GCACTGTGGTCTGAGAGACAGTTTGTTATAATTTCTGTTCTTTCACACTTGCTGAGGATTGCTTTACTTCCAACTATGTGGTCAATTTTGGAATAAGTGTGATGTGGTGCTGAGAAGAGTGTATATTCTGTTGATTTGGGGTGGAGAGTTCTGTAGATGTCTATTAGGTCAGCGTGGTGCAGAATTGAGTTCAATTCCTGGATGTCCTTGCTAACTTTCTGTCTCGTTGATCTGTCTAATGTTGAGAGTGGGGTGTTAAAGTCTCCCATTATTATTGTATGGGAGTCTAAGTCTCTTTGTAGGTCTCTAAAGACATGTTTTATGAATCTGGATGCTGCTGTATTGGGTACATATATATTTAAGATAGTTAGTTCTTCCCAATGAATTGATCCCTTTACCATTATGTAATGGCCTTCTTTGTCTCTTTTGTTCTTTGATGGTTTAAAGTCTGCTTTATCAGAGACTAGGATTGCAACCCTTGCTTTTTTTGTTTTCCATTTCCTTGGTAAATCTTCCTCCATCCCTTTATTTTGAGCCTATGTATGTCTCTGCATGTGAGATGGGTCTCCTGAATACAGCAAACTGATGAGTCTTGACTCTTTGTCCAATTTGCCAGTCTGTGTCTTTTAGTTGGACCATTTAGCCCATTTACATTTAAGGTTAATATTGTTATGTGTGAACTTGATCCTGTCATTATGATATTAGCTGGTTATTTTGCTCATTAGTTGATGCCGTTTCTTCCTAGCATCGATGGAGTTTACATTTTGACATGTTTTTGCAATGGCTGGTACTTGTTGTTCCTTTCCATGTTTAGTGCTTCCTTCAGGATCTCTTGTAGGGCAGGCCTGGTGGTGACAAAATCTCTAAGCATTTGCTTGTCTGTAAAGGACTTTATTTCTCCTTCACTTAAGAGTTTCTGCCGAGAGATCTGCTGTTAGCCTGATGGGCTTCCCTTTGTGGGTAACCCGACCTTTCTCTCTGGCTGCCCTTAACATTTTTTCCTTCATTTCAACTTTGGAGAATCTGACAATTATGTGTCTTGGGAGTTGCTCTTCTCGAGGAGTATCTTTGTGGTGTTCTCTGTATTTCCTGCATTTGAATGTTGGCCTGCCTTGCTATGTTGGGGAAGTTCTCCTGGATGATATCCTGCAGAGTGTTTTCCAACTTGGTTCCATTTTCCCCATCCCTTTCAGGCACACCAATCAGACGTAGATTTGGTCTTTTCACATAATCCCATATTTCTTGGAGGCCCTGTTCATTTCTTTTTACTCTTTTTTCTCCACACTTCTCTTCTCGCTTCATTCCATTCATTTGATCTTCAATTGCTGATACTCTTTCTTCCAGTTGATCGAGTTGGTTACTGAATCTTGTGCATTTGTCATGTAGTTCTCCTGTTATGGTTTTCATCTCTATCACTTCTTTTATGGACTTCTCCACATTGGTTATTCTAGTTAGCCATTCATCAAATCTTTTTTCAAGGTTTTTAGTTTCTTTGCACTGGTTACATAGTTCCTCCTTTAGCTCTGAGAAGTTTGATTGACTGAAGCCTTCTTCTCTCGACTCATCAAAGTCATTCTCCATCCAGCTTTGTTCTGTTGCTGGCGATGAGCTGTGTTCCTTTCGAGGGGGAGATGCACTCTGATTTTTTGAAATTCCAGCTTTTCTGTACTACTTTTCCCCATCTTTGTGGTTTTATCTGCCTTTGGTCTTTGATGATGGTGATGTACTGTTGGGGTTTTGGTTTGGGTGTCCTTTCTGTTTGTTAGTTTTCCTTTTAACAGTCAGGACCCTCAGCTGCAGGTCTGTTGGAGTTTGCTTGAGGTCCACTCCAGACCCTCTTTGCCTGGGTATCAGCAGCGGAGGCTGCAGCAGATATAATATTGCTAAACAGCGAGTGTTGCTGTCTGATTCTTGCTCTGGAAGCTTCGTCTCAGGGGTGTATCCAGCCGTGTGAGGTTTGAGGTGTCGGTCTGCACCTCATTTGAAAATGCAGAAATCACCTGTCTTCTGTGTCGCTCACACTGGGAGATGGAGTATGGAGCTGTTCCTATTTGGCCATCTTGGGCGCACCCTGGGGGTTTTTTATTTCTTGGAAATTTGTTTGAGTTTGTTGTAGATTCTGGATTTTAGCTCTTTGTCAGGTGAGTACATTGCAAAAATGTTCTCCCATTCTGTAGGTTGCCTATTCACTCTGATGGCAGTTTCTTTTGTTGTGCAGAAGCTCTTCAGTTTAATTAGATCCTATTTGTTAATTTTGACTTTTGTTGCCATTGCTTTTGGTGTTTTAGACATGAAGTCCTTGCCCATGCCTTGTCCTGAATGGTATTGCCTAGGTTTTCTTCTAGGGTTTTTATGGTTTTAGGTCTAACATCTAAGTCTTTAATCCATCCCTAATTAATTTTTGTATAAGGTGTAAGGAAGGGATCTAGTTTCAGCTTTCTATGTATGACTACCCAGTTTTCCCAGCACCATTTATTAAACAGGGAATCCTTTCCCCATTTCTTGTTTTTGTCAGGTTTTTCAAAGATCAGATGGTTGTAGATGTGTGGTATTAATTCTGAGGGCTCTATTCTGTTCCATTGGTCTATATCTCTGTTTTGGTACCAGTACCATGCTGTTTTGGTTACTGTAGCCGTGTAGTATCGTTTGAAGCCAGGTAGCATGATGCCTCCAGCTTTGTTCTTTTGGCTTAGGATTGTCTTGGCTATAAAGGCTCTTTTGGGGTTCCATGTGAACTTTAAAGTAGTTTTTTCCAATTCTGTGAAGAAAGTCATCAGTTGCTTGATAGGGATTGCATTGAATCTATAAATTGCCTTGGGCAGTATGGCCATTTTCACAATATTGATTCTTTCTATCCATGAGCATGGAATGTTCTTTCATTTGTTTGTGCCCTCCTTTATTTTGTTGAGCAGTGGTTTGTAGTTCTCCTTGAAGAGGTCCTTCACATCCCTTGTAAGTCGGAGTCCTAGGTATTTTATTCTCTTTGAAGCAATTGTGAATGGGAGTTCATTCATGATTTGGCTCTCTGTCTGTTATTGGTGTTTAAGAATGCTTGTGATTTTTGCACATTGATTTTGTATCCTGAGAATTTGCTGAAAGTTGCATATCAGCTTAAGGAGATTTTGGGCTGAGACGATGGGGTTTTCTAAATATACAATCATGTCATCTGCAAACAGGGACAATTTGACTACCTCTTTTCCTAAGTGAATACCCTTTGTTTCTTTCTCCTGCTTGATTGCCCTGACCAGAACTTCCAACACTATGTTGAATAGGAATGGTGAGAGACGGCATCCCTATCTTGTGTCAGTTTTCAAAGGGAATGCTTCCAGTTTTTGTCCATTCAGTATGATATTGGCTGTGGGTTTGTCATAAATAACTCTTATTATTTTGAGATACATCCTATCAATGCCTAAGTTATTGAGAGTTTTTAGCATGAAGAGCTGTTGAATTTTATCAAAGGCTTTTTCCGTATCTATTGAGATAATCATGTGGTTTTTGTCTTTGGTTCTGTTTATATGGTGGATTTTGTTTATTGATTTGCATATGTCAAACCAGCCTTGCATCCCAGGGATGAAGCACACTTGATAATGGTGAATAAGTTTTTGACATGCTACTGGATTCGGTTTGCCAGTATTTTATTGAGATTTTTCATCGATGTTCATCAGGGATATTGGTCTAAAATTCTCTTTTTTTTGTTGTGTCTCTGTCAGGCTTTGGTATCAGGATGATGCTGGCCTCATAAAATGAGTTAGAGAGGATTCCCTCTTTTTCTGTTGATTGGAATAGTTTCAGAAGGAATGGTACCAGCTCCTCCTTGTACCTCTGATAGAATTCAGCTGTGAATTCATCTGGCCCTGGACTTTTTTTGGTTGGTAGGCTATTAGTTATTGCCTCAATTTCAGAGCCTGTTATTGCTCTCTTTCAGGGATTCAACTTCTTCCTGATTTAGTCTTGGGAGGGTGTATGTGTCCAGGAATTTATCCATTCCTTCTAGATTTTCTAGTTTATTTGCATAGAGGTGATTATAGTATTCTCCAATGGTAGTTTTGTATTTCTGTGGGATCGGTGGTAATATCCCCTTTATCATTTTTTATTGCATCTATTTGATTCTTCTCTCTTTTCTTCTTTACTAGTCTTGCCAGCAGTTTATCAATTTTGTTGATCTTTTCAAAAAACCAGCTCCTGGATTCATTGATTTTTTGAAGGGTTTTTTGTGTCTCTGTCTCCTCCAGTTCTGCTCTGATCTTAGTTATTTCTTGCCTTCTGCCAGCTTTTGAATGTGTTTGCTCCTGCTTCTCTAGTTTTTAATTGTGATGTTAGGGTGTCAATTTTAGATCTCTCCTGCTCTCTCTTGTGGGCATTTAGTGCTATAAATTTCCCTCTACACACTGCTTTAAATGTGTCCCA
>NW_020260103.1:0-4402 GCF_003255815.1 Theropithecus gelada
ATGGCTCTTTATTGCCTGTTGAATCAATCAGAATTTCCTCATGATACACCTCTGGTTATAAAGTTTTAAGTTTTATGCAATTACCGGGCTCTGCCATCTTAACAAACCCTGTTCTTGGGTGGGGTATGTAATATTTTGATAAATTAAGACTAAGTCATTTATATGGTGAGGGCGCTTTGTGAAGTAGGCCCTATTTCTCTTGTCCTTTCGTACAGGGAGAAATGTAAAATAGATAGAAACCGACCTGGATTGCTCCGGTCTGAACTCAGATCACGTAGGACTTTAATCGTTGAACAAACGAACCCTTAATAGCTGCTGCACCATTAGGATGTCCTGATCCAACATCGAGGTCGTAAACTCTATTGTTGATATGGACTCTAGAATAGAATTGCGCTGTTATCCCTAGGGTAACTTGTTCCGTTGATCAAATTATTGGATCAATTGTGGGTATTAGTTCGCTTCGGCTTGTGAAGCCTTGGCATGGATCATTCGGAGGTTTATTTGTGCTCCGAGGCCGCCCCAACCAAAATTTTTAATGCAGGTGTAGAAGTTTTAGGGCCCGTGGGTTTATATGGTTCTTAGTTGCATTAGTAAATTAAAGCTCCATAGGGTCTTCTCGTCTTATTGCTTTATATCCGCCTCTTCACGGATAGGTCAATTTCACTGGTTAAAAGTAAGAGACAGTTAAACCCTCGTGTTGCCATTCATGCGAGTCCCTATTTAAAGAACAAGTGATTATGCTACCTTTGCACGGTCAGGGTACCGCGGCCGTTAAACGTATGTCACTGGGCAGGCAGTGCCTCTAATACTGGTAATGCTAGAGGTGATGTTTTTGGTAAACAGGCGGGGCTGAGTTTGCCGAGTTCCTTTTACTTTTTTTAACCTTTCCTTGAAAGCATGCCTGTGTTGGATTAACAGTGAAAGTAGTACGGGCTTGTTTGTATTTATTGGTACTGGGCTGTTAAGTATCAGTGAGGTTTTCGATCTGATTTAGGCTTATGCAGTGGGGAGAGAGAGTTCATGTTACTTATACTAGCATTATTGCTTCTATAGGGTGATAGATTAATCCAATGTGATTTGAGGAGTTCAATAACATGTTTGGGGTTTTTCGGGTGGTTGACGTTGAGCTTGAACGCTTTCTTAATTGATGGCTGCTTTTAGGCCAACTATGGTAACGGGGGTTTTTACTCTCTATGTAAGGTTTTTTCCTAGTGTCTAAAGAGCTGTCCCTCTTTAGACTAACAATTAAGTTTACAGGGAGATTAGGTTATTCTGTGGGTAAACTTAAGGTTGAACTAAGATTCTATCTTGGATAACCAGCTATCACCAGGCTCGGTAGGCTTGTCACCTCTACCCAGAAATCTTCCCACTATTTTGCCACATAGACGGGTGCGCTCTTTTGGCTGTTTTTGGGTAGCTCGTCTGGTTTCGGGAAATTTGGCTTTAGTTCTCTTTGCGAAATTATCTCTAGCTAATTCATTATGCAAAAGGTACAGGGGTTAGTTCTTGCTATTTTGTGCTTGAATGGTTTTCTTATTTTTCCCTTACGGTACTGTATCTATAGCGCCAGGTTAAGATTTCTATCGCCTATACTTTGTGTGGGTTAATGGTTTGGTGTATATGTGGGTCTGATATTAGTGTTGATTATACTTGGGGCTAGCGTTAGCTCAAGGTCATCAAGCGATGTTGAGATCTTCTGAGTGTAGGTCAGATGCTTTGTGTTAAGCTATACCTTGATTTGTCCAAGTGCACCTTCCAGTACACTTACCGTGTTACGACTTATCCCCTCTATATAAATGCTAGGGCATTTAGTTAAGGTATTCCTCAAGTATATTTGAGGGGAGTGACGGGCGGTGTGTGCGTGCTTTATGGCCTAGTTCAATTAAGCACTCTATTCTTAATTTACTGCTAAATCCTCCTTGGGCTCTTAGATTTCATAAGAGCTATCGTGGGGTTTTCTGAAGTAGAAAATGTAGCCCATTTTTTACCATCTCATAGGTTACACCTTGACCTAACGTCTTTGCGGGGAAGGGCGTTTGCGCTCACTTTGTAGCCTTCATCAGGGTTTGCTGAAGATGGCGGTATATAGACTAAGCAAGAGAGGGTGGGGTGGATCGGGGTTTATCGATTACAGAACAGGCTCCTCTAGGGGGTATGAAGCACCGCCAAGTCCTTTGAGTTTTAAGCTATTGCTCGTAGTATTCTGGCGAATAGTTTTGTTGTTTTAACTATTGAGGTTTAGGGCCAAGCATAGTGGGGTGTCTAATCCCAGTTTGGGTCTTGGCTATTGTGTGTTCAGAAGTTATAAAGCCACCTTCGTAGTTTATTTTACGTTGGCTAGAGTTTTACAGTTTAGGTGTGGTTTAGCTTTATTAGATTAGATCCAAAACACCCTCTACGCCGATTTCTATTGGCTAGGGTTAATCGTGTAACCGCGGTGGCTGGCACGAAATTGACCAACCCTTAAGTATAGCATAGCTTAGTTAAACTTTCGTTCATTGCTAAAGATTTGTCACTGCTGTCTCCCGTGGGGGTGTGGCTAGGCAAAGCGTTTTGAGCTGCATGTGCGTGCTTGATGCTTGCTCCTCTCGGTCATGCTGATAGGGGGGGCGTCTTCACCGGAGCGAGGATACTTGCATGTGTAATCTTGCTAAGAGTCAATAGAAAGGCCAGGACCAAGCCTATTTGTTTATGGGGTGTGTGGACCCATCTAGGCATTTTCAGTGTCTTGCTTTAGGCGGGTTTAAGCTACATAAACGTTAGTGTGGGTGTGATTGTGCGGTGGCTTCTTTCGGGTTGGGGGGAAGGGAAGTGGATTTGGTGATGGGCGGGGGGTCGTGAGTGGTATAAAGAGTGTTTGGTGAAGTAAATTTACGTTAGTTGAGGGGATAGCAGTTGGAGTTGTGTATACCTAAAAGATGGAAATACGATCTCTGGCTAGATAGGTTAAGGCTTTTGTTTTTGGGGTTTGGCAAGAGTGGGTTTAGGTGAAGGCCGGGGATGGGGGTGGGGGGGTTTGAGTGGAATTTTTTTATTTTGGCGGGAGGGGGGTAGAGTTGGTATTATTATGTCCTACAAGCATGGATTAAATAACACCCTGATAACATTCGCCGGGGGACGAGAATATTGAACGTAGGTGCGATGAATGACGATATGTACTAGGAATCAAAGACAGGCGCATTCAGGACGGGATGGGGTGGGAGTCAGCATTCTGCGATGGGGTTGCGTGCGGACCAGAGATAAAAGATACCAAATGCATGGAGAGC
This sequence comes from Theropithecus gelada, assembly GCF_003255815.1. Classification (NCBI taxonomy): domain Eukaryota; kingdom Metazoa; phylum Chordata; class Mammalia; order Primates; family Cercopithecidae; genus Theropithecus; species Theropithecus gelada. Next base: position 3,267 of record NW_020260103.1, read on the forward strand.
TCCCGTGACTGGTTAATAGGGTGATAGACCCGTGATCCATCGAGATGTCTTATTTAAGGGGAACGTGTGGGCGATTTTAGTACTTATGGCCCTGAGGTAAGAACCAGATGCCGGATACAGTTCATTGATAGCTACCCCCACGAGTTATGGGCCCGGAGCGAGGAGAGTAGCATTACCCGAGCGGGATATTGGTTTCACGGAGGATGGTGAGCAAGGGATTCCTAAGTGAGGGGGGGCATCCGTGGTGAGGAGGACTTTTTGAATGGTATGTGCTATGTCCAGTGAACGATGGTATGTATTACTGTACGATTAATTCAAGTCTGGTCTGTTGGTATCCTGGGGGAAATGCATGGACTTTGGATTGTCATGTTATGTGTTACTGTTAGAGTGTCTATGAAGGTTCTTGCTTGTAAGCATGTTGTCTGGGAATTAGGGTAAGTATGTAAGGATATGTTTTATGTACAGTTAAACATATATAGTACTATATATTATTCATGTTGGCTAGCAGTAATGCACGAATTACATAATGACATTAAAGATAGGTTGGTACTAAAATTGTACTGTGGAGTTTGTACAACATAAGATACAGAAAGTAGTTTAAGTTAGAATGCCAGTTTTGGGTGTTGGTGGTGGAGCTAAGCGCTTTCTTTCTGATTACCCTAGGGAAGTGTTCCATCTCTGGTTTACAAGACCAGTGCATTAGTTTATACTACAAGGGCAGGTCCATTTGAGTAAGTTGTTCTCGATCTGAGCGGCTAGTGGTATAAGGATTAAGATTGTTGTAAAATATAATACAGATGCTACTTGGCCGATAGTGATAAAGGGTTGGATTACTGGTTGGCTTCCAATTCAAGTGAGGGTTAGTAGGGTTGTGACTAGGAGTCAGAATAGGAATTGGCTGAGCGGGCGGAATATTATGCTTTGCTGTTTAGATTTGTGGAGTATGGGGATGATTGCTAGAATGAGGATTGACAGGAAAAGTGCTAGTACGCCTCCTAGTTTATTGGGGACGGATCGTAGGATTGCGTATGCGAATAAGAAATACCACTCTGGTTTGATATGCGGTGGTATTTACACTCATAGTATATACCCACATATTCCTCTCTATCCAAATCTCCTATCAGTCCTCCACTTTT
>NW_020260104.1:0-4401 GCF_003255815.1 Theropithecus gelada
TTAATAGCCTTAGTTGTTAACGTTTAATTTTTTTTTTTTTTTTTTTTTACTAACTTGAAAGTATCTTTGTTTTTACTCGCATTTCTTTGATTATTAACATGGGTATATTAACTTTGAAAAGCAGGTCCTCACCCTATCACTGTAAAAATGGAGTTCTCTGGTAATGCTTGCATTCTCCTTAACAGTATTTTAATAATTTGCAAGTCAGTAAACCCAGTGCTCTGACCCTCAGGCCAAAGTCAGGCCTCAAGTTACAGGGCAATCAATCAAGACAAGCTCTAAGCTAGGCTTCCAGCCCTGCCCCCTGCCAGAACAGACTAAGAAATCGTTCTTTTCAAAGATTGCCCTGGGTTTGCAGCAAGGCATTATGCAGCTAATATTTTCTTAAAGTTTGATGTTTTTCTCTGCTCTTGCTATGACATTTTAGTTCTATGTACTAAATACTCATGAAAATCTATTTTGGGCCAAAATAGTGTGATAGGCCCCGTAGTGTAAAAAATGAATAAGACATAGTCTTCCTCAACAAGATTAAAATCTAGTACAGCGGTTCTCAAATGTGACTAAAAATAGAATCTTCTGGGGGAACTTTCAAAAAAGAACAATTTCCTGCATTCATCTCAGACCTGCCAAATCAGAAGCTTCAGTCTTGTGTATTTCTAACAAGCCACATGGAGTTACAGACAGGTTCAGGATCCAATGACCTAGAGTCTGCTTCTTAGTATTGTTCTCCAGACAATCATTCTAAAGTAAAAATATAAACAGGCAATTATTTGTGGGAGGATGTGTAAAGGGAAGAAGGGAAAAATCAGCTTAATCCTGGAGGAATGATTGATCCTAACAGAATAAAGAGCAATTGCACAATGCCTACTAACTGTTTCCTTTGGAAAAGACCCTTTCAAGTCAAAGGTAATAATTAGTATTCTGCTGTAATAGAAAGAGTCCTAGACCTACCTTTTGCCTGTGCAGTTGAAATTATGTCTTTACATTCTTTCCTCCATTGATAATCCAGACTGTGCCACTAGAGTAACCCTCCAAAGCACAGATGGGATCCCCATTGCTAACCCAATAAATCTTCACCTTCTTAACCTGACAATCTAGTTTCTTCATTAGCTCTTCCCAAACTACCTGTCTTTCTTAGAAGGATAAACTCAGTTGTACTATTATTGGATCAGTTTTGCTTAGAGGGCAACCTGTGAGTCCTCCGTTTCAGCCCCTCACTCTAAGTCTCAATTTCTGAAGATGCTCAGCACCCTCTCATCCCTCTGCACACCATTGATAATGCCATCCTTGTCACCTTGAATGCCCTCTTCCCATATCTAGTCTAGCTCATATCTCACCTCCTTCCGAAGCTCTACATCTCCCGTCAAGTACCTCTATACAAGTCCCTCCTTTTATTTGATCCACCATTGTTAGCTACCATTTGTTGAGTATTTATTCCGTTATGCGCTCTACTAAAAAAATTTTACACATACTTGTTCACAAACTTACCATGGATTAGGTATGCCCATTTTTCAGATAAGGGGAAATAAAATCCGGAGACATTAAATGCAGTATATAAGTTTAACCTGCTACTAAAGGACAGAGCATAGAATCAAATCCAAATCTAACAACAAAGCCTACACTATAATAATATTCCCTCTTTGCCATCCCAATCCCCTAAGACCTCCCATTGCTCTTTATTTATTTGAGAATCATCATATCCACCTTAAGTTAGAGCTAAGTCTAAATGAATTGGGCTCCATTTATGCATAGCAGTCTCTTAAGGGCAGGGAACTGAACAGGTGATTAATGCTTAATGTTTTCTACAGTGCTTATGGTTTGCATTTCAGGAAGTTCTTGGTGAATATATGCAAAATGAATATAGTCATAGTTCCACCAATAAAATGTTACTGTGAAATACACTAATTAACTACTTTTCTCTCAAATCCATTATCATTTGTCTTGTTTATTACACTGACTCAGGGATTCTTAATATATTTGTCCTTAAACTACAACAAAGCCAAAGGCACAGTCTGAGACCAGAGTCAGTTTATAAGCAGTTATGACTCTTATCCCTCAACACCAGCATTATCAAAGGCCCCACTGGATTAGCACTTAAAATGTCATGCATTTAAATCACTTTAATATTTTTTCAAAGAGGCCTTGGCTATGATGCCACATATATTCTGATTAATAAATGGAAAAAAAAAACCATAAAAAAACTTATGTGAATAGTATCTACTATGAAAACTGAAATGAAATTTAACAAAATAAATATTCTGTTCTCCCTTCTACAATTGAGGGCCCATATCTCATCTTCAGTGAGTCTAATGTGCTGCTGAAGGTGCAAGATTATAGATTCCCAGGGCATTAGGGTCATCTCATTGTCAAACATTGTCAATGTTTCCCGAAACACAGTGGTTCGAAAGGCTTTTAAATTTTGTAAGCTGTGTTTCTGAACCTTAAATGTTACTTTGCCATTATAAGAAAATGTGCAAAAGGGTCTGCTTAAAAAAAAAAAAAAAAAGAGTGAGAGAGAGGGAATGAGAGAGAGCCAGCCAGCTCTCAAAGGCCAAGAGAATGCCTTCAAGATGAGGGTTTCTTAAAAATGAAGTAGTGTTGAGGCCAAGCATGGGTTAACTCTGAGTCACTCTCCTCCCACCTCTTCTTCTTTCAGCCTGGCAGATACCGTACAGCTGTTGAAAAGTATCTGTCAACAAAACTATTACTGTCTTTCCTGGGATCAACACTATGTCCTGGACCCTCAAGGTCAGCAGAGCCGCCTTACGAACAAGGGCAGGCAAAAAGCGGAATGCCCACAAGACCAGTGAAACCCAAGCAATGCTGGCAGGTGGAGGGCCTTCCCCAACTGCTGCAAATTCTAAAGGAAAAGGTAGGGCTCAAAGGGCAGAGGCTACCCAATAAAAGAAAGACATATGTCCCCACCCTAGAAACTCTTTTGGGGAACAGCCCAAGTTCTTAGTTACCTTTTATCCCTTCTCCCTTCTTGCTCGAGCTATTGCTTCCATTTACAGTTAGGAAAAAGAGTTGTTGCTAGAAATAAATAGCTGGAATAGTATGGTAAAAATATTGGCTAGTGGTTAAAAGACAGTTACTCTGTGTTCTGTGCTATGTTAAGCCCTTTCTGTAAATCATCTTCACACACACACAAAACCACACACACAGACAAACAACAACAGCAAAAAATAAACTCATTGAGTTAGATTTGGTATTTTTTACAGATGAGAAAACCAGTTGAAAGAGGTTAAGTAGCTTGCCTGGGGTTTCTGAATTAATAGATTGTGGAGTTAGAATTTGGTTCAATTCTAACAAAGAATTGATCCAAAGTCCATGCATTTAATAAGTCTATTTCTGCCTTTCCTTAATTCTCTTCCACTGTGGGAGCAGGGGATGTCCCATAGAGGGTTTAACGTAGTAAACCCCAATCTCATAGGATTTCTTGGGTAGCAATTTATGTCACCAGAAAGCTGTGATCCAATGTCTCAATAGCCATCACAAATCCTGAATGTGATACCCCTTGACTCAGCAATTTATCTAAATAAACTGAGGATATTCACAAAAGTTTAGGTAGAGTCATCCATTGATGCTGTTTATATTAAAAATCAAGGGGGAAAATCCCACTGTTAAAAATCAAGGTCCTGGCCAGACATAGTATATCACACCTGTAATCCCAGCACTTTGGAAAGCCAAGGCAGGCGAATTGTTTGAGCTCAGGAGTTTGAGACCAGCCTGGGCAATGTGGTGAAACCCCATCTCTACAAAACTTATAAAAATTAGCTGGGTGTTGTGGCATATGACTGTGGTCCCAGCTACTTGGGAGGCTGAGGTAGGAGGATCACTGGAGCCCAGGAGTTCAAGGCTACAGTGAGCTTTGATCACACCACTGGACTCCAGCCTGAGTGACAGAGTGAGACCCTGTCTGAAAAAAAATAAAATAAAATAAATTAGGGTACTAGTTAAAGAATACATTGAAATATAATACTGTAAACTCATTAAAAAACAAAGTTATGGAAAAAAATAGATTGACATGGAAATACATTTATAATAGATTATGATGATTAAAATAATTTATAAACAGCATATAAGTATGATTCTATTTAAATGTGTATGTGTATATACAATGTAGAATATACATATACATATTCTAAACAGCATAATTCTACATTTAAATAGAATCATACTTATTATATACTGTTTAGAATGTATATGCTGCATTATACACTAAGCCAACAACAAATATGGGTGGGTCCAGAATTTATTATTATAGAATCAGAAAATCCCAGTTTTGGAAGATCTCTTAGAAGTGTTTTAGTCCAGGAGTGCCCATCCCAGCATCCGTGACAGATAATACCCTGCATCTGACCAAGGGCTTCTACTGTCACAGAACTTAACACCTCCTTT
>NW_020260105.1:0-4335 GCF_003255815.1 Theropithecus gelada
AACTGTCTTAGGGAAAGGCTTCTAGAGGAGAAAGCTGTAACTCTCTGAGATGATTTCACAGAACACAAAGAATTTTCTCAGATAGCTTCTTTCTCTTTGTTATTGGAGGATATTTCCTTTGGCCCTAGAGTCTTCAAAGGGATCTGAAATATCTGTTCTCAGATTCCACAGAAATAAGGCTAGCAAAGAGATCCACGAAATACAGATGTAATCTGTGAGATGAATTAACAGAACACTCAGCAGTTTGTCAGAAAGCTTCTTTCCAGATTTCATCTCAGGATATTTCCTTTTTCACCATAGCCCACTAAGGGCTTCCAAATATCACTTTGCCAATTCAAAAGAACTGTCTTAGCGATAGGCTTCTTGAGGGGAAAGCAGTAACTCTGTGACTTGATTTCACAGAACACAAAGAAGTTTCTCAGAAAGCTTCTTTCTCTTTGTTATCGGAGGATATTTCCTTTCGCCCTCTAGTCTTCAAAGGGATCCGAAATATCTGTTCTCAGATTCCACAGAAATAAGGCTAGCAAAGAGATCCACGAAATATAGATGTAACTCTGTGAGGTGGATTAACAGAACACTCAGCAGTTTGTCAGAGAGCTTCTTTCCAGATTTCATCTGAGGATATTTCCTTTTTCACCATAGCCCTCTATGTACTTCCAAATATCACTTTGCCAATTCCACAAGAACTATTTTAGCGAAAGTCCTCTTGAGGGGAAAGCTGTAACTCTGTGAGATGATTTCACAGAACACAAAGAAGTTTCTGAGAATCCTTCTTTCTCTTTGTTATCGGAGGATATTTCCTTTGGCCCTCTAGTCTTCAAAGGGATCCGAAATATCTGTTCACAGATTCCAAAAAATAAAGTTCCGAAGAGATCCACGAAATACAGATGTAACTCTGTGAGATGAATTAACAGAACATTCAGCAGTTTCTCAGAAAGCTTCTTTCCAGATTTCATCTGAGGATATTTCCTTTCTCACCGTAGCCGTCTATGGGCTTCCAAATACCACTTTCCCAATTCCACAAGAACTGTCTTAGCGAAATCTTCCTGAGGGGAAAGCTGTAACTCTGTGAGATGATTTCACAGAACACAAAGAAAGTTCTGAGAAAGCTTCTTTCTCTTTGTTATCGGAGGATATTTCCTTTGGCCCTAGAGTCTTCAAAGGGATCCGAAGTATCTGTTCTCAGATTCCACAGAAATAAGGCCAGCAAAGACATCCACGAAATAGAGGTGTAACTCTGTGAGATGAATTAACAGAACACTAAGCAGTTTCTCAGAAAGCTTCCTTCCAGATTTCATCTGAGGATATTTCCTTTTCCACCATAGCCCTCTATGGGCTTCCAAATATCACTTTGCCAATTCCACAAGAACTGTCTTAGGGAAAGGCTTCTTGAGGGGAATGTTGTAACTCTGTGAGATGATTTCACAGAAGACAAAGAAGTTTCTCCCAAAGCTTCTTTCTCTTTGTTATCGGAGGATATTTCCTTTGGCCTTGTAGTCTTCAAATGGATCCGAATATCTGTTCTCAGATTCCACAGAAATAAGGCTAGCAAAGTGATCCACGAAATACAGATGTAACTCAGTGAGTGGAAGTCACACATCACAGAGCAGTTTCTCAGAAACCTTCTTTCCAGATTTCATCTGAGGATATTTCCTTTTTCACCATAGCCCTCTATGGGCTTTCAAATATCACTTTGCCAATTCCACAAGAACTGTCTTAGCGAAAGGCTTCTTGAGGGGAAAGCTGTAACTCTGTGTGATTATTTCACAGAACGCAAACAAGTTTCTCAGAAAGCTTCTTTCTCTTTGTTGTCGGAGGATATTTCCTTTGTCCTATAGTCTTCAAAGGGATCCGAAATATCTATTCTCAGATTCCACAGAAATAAGGCTAGCAAAGAGATCCACGAAATATAGGTGTAACTCTGTGAGATGAATAAACAGAACACTAAGCACTTTCTCAGAAAACTTCCTTCCATANGTCCTATAGTCTTCAAAGGGATCCGAAATATCTATTCTCAGATTCCACAAGAATAAGGCTAGCAAAGAGACCCACGAAATACAGGTGTAACTCTGTGAGATGAATTAGCAGAACCCTAAGCAGTTTCTCACATAGCTTCTTTCCAGATTTCATCTGAGGATATTTCCTTTTTCACCATAGCCCTCTATGGGCTTCCAAATATCACTTTGCCAATTCCACAAGAAGTGTCTTAGCGAAAGGCTTCTTGAGGGGAAAGGTGTAACTCTGTGAGATGATTTCACAAAACACAAAGAGGTTTCGCAGAAAACTTCTTTCCCTTTGTTATCTGAGGATATTTCCTTTCGCCCTATAGTCTTCAAAGGGATCCGAAATATCTCTTCTCAGATTCCACAGAAATAAGGCTAGCAAGGAGATCCACGAAACACAGATGTAACTCTGTGAGATGAATTAACAGAACACTAAACAGTTTCACATAAAGCTTCTTTCCAGATTTCATCTGAGGATATTTCCTTTTTCACCATAGCCCTCTATGGGCTTCCAAGTATCACTTTGCCAAATCCACAAGAACTCTCTCAGCGAAAGGCTTCTTGAGGGGAAAGCTGTAACTCAAGAGATGATTTCACAGAACCCAATGAAGCTTCTCAGAAAGCTTCTTTCTCTTTGTAATCGGAGGATATTTCCCTTGGCCCTATAGTCTTCAAAGGAATAAGAAATATCTGTTCTCAGATTCCACAGAAATAAGGCTAGCAAAGAGATCCACGAAATACAGATGTTACTCTGTGAGTGGAAGTTACACATCACAGAGCAGTTTCTCAGAAAGCTTCTTTCAAGATTTCATCTGAGGATATTTCCTTTTTCACCATAGCCCTCTATGGGCTTTGAAATATCACTTTGCCACTTCCACAAGAAGAGTCTTCGCGCAAGGCTTCATGAGGGGAAAGCTGTACCTCTGTGAGATAATTTCACAGAACACAAAGAAGTTTCTCAGAAAGCTTCTTTCTCTTTANTTCACAGAACACAAAGAAGTTTCTCAGAAAGCTTCTTTCTCTTTATTATCGGAGGATATTTCATTTCGGCCTATAGTCTTCAAAAGGATCCAAAATATCTTTTCTCAGATTCCACAGAAATAAGGCTAGCAAAGAGATCAACGAAATACAGATGTACCTCTGTGAGATGAATTAACAGAACACTAAGCACTTTCTCAGAAAGCTTCTTTCCAGATTTCATCTGAGGATATTTCCTTTTTCACCATAGCCCTCCATCGGCTGCCAAATATCACTTTGCCAATTCCGCAAGATCTGTCTTAACGAAACGCTTCTTGAGGGCAAAGCTGAAACTCTGTGAGGTGATTTCACAGAACACAAAGAAGTTTCTCAGAAAGCTTCTTTCTCTTTGTTATCAGAGGATATTTCCCTTGTCCTTATAGTCTTCAAAGGGATCCGAAATATCTGTTCTCAGATTCCACAGAAATAAGGCTAGCAAAGAGATCCACGAAATACACATGTAACTCTGTGAGATGAATTAACAGAACACTCAGCAGTTTCTCAGAAAGCTTCTTTCCAGATTTCATGTGAGGATATTTCCTTTTTCACTATAGCCCTGTATGGGCTTCCAAATATCACTTTGCCAATTCCATAAGAACTGTCTTAGCGAAAGGCTTCTTGAGGGGAAAGCTGTAACTGTGTGAGATGAATTCACAGGACACAAAGAAGTTTCTCAGAGAGCTTCTTTCTCTTTGTTATCGGAGGACATTTCCTTTCGAGGTATAGTCTTCAAAGGGATCCGAAATATCTGTTCTCAGATTCCACAGAAAGAAGGCTAGCAAAGACATCCACGAAATAGAGGTGTAACTCTGTGAGATGAATTAACAGAACACTAAGCAGTTTCTCAGAAAGCTTCTTTCCAGATTTCATCTGAGGATATTTCCTTTTTCACCATAGACTCTATGGGTTTCCAGATATCGCTTTGCCAATTCCACAAGAACTGTCTTAGCGAAAGGCTCTTTGAGGGGAAAGCTGAAACTCCGTAAGGTGATTTCACAGAACACAAAGAAGTTTCTCAGAAAGCTTCTTTCTCTTTCTCATCGGAGGATATTTCCTTTGGCCCCAGAGTCATCAAAGGGATCCGAAATATCTCTTCTCAGATTCCTCAGAAATAAGGCTAGCAAAGAGATCCACGAAATACAGATGTATCTCTGTGAGTGGAAGTCACACTTCACAGAACAGTTTCTCAGAAAGCTTCTTTCCAGATTTCATCTGAGGATACTTCCTTTTTTACAATAGACCTCTATGGGCTTCCAAATGTCACTTTCCCATTTCCACAAGAACTGTCTTAGCGAAAGGCTTCTGGAGGGGAAAG
>NW_020260106.1:0-4400 GCF_003255815.1 Theropithecus gelada
TTAATAGCCTTAGTTGTTAACGTTTAATTTTTTTTTTTTTTTTTTTTACTAACTTGAAAGTATCTTTGTTTTTACTCGCATTTCTTTGATTATTAACATGGGTATATTAACTTTGAAAAGCAGGTCCTCACCCTATCACTGTAAAAATGGAGTTCTCTGGTAATGCTTGCATTCTCCTTAACAGTATTTTAATAATTTGCAAGTCAGTAAACCCAGTGCTCTGACCCTCAGGCCAAAGTCAGGCCTCAAGTTACAGGGCAATCAATCAAGACAAGCTCTAAGCTAGGCTTCCAGCCCTGCCCCCTGCCAGAACAGACTAAGAAATCGTTCTTTTCAAAGATTGCCCTGGGTTTGCAGCAAGGCATTATGCAGCTAATATTTTCTTAAAGTTTGATGTTTTTCTCTGCTCTTGCTATGACATTTTAGTTCTATGTACTAAATACTCATGAAAATCTATTTTGGGCCAAAATAGTGTGATAGGCCCCGTAGTGTAAAAAATGAATAAGACATAGTCTTCCTCAACAAGATTAAAATCTAGTACAGCGGTTCTCAAATGTGACTAAAAATAGAATCTTCTGGGGGAACTTTCAAAAAAGAACAATTTCCTGCATTCATCTCAGACCTGCCAAATCAGAAGCTTCAGTCTTGTGTATTTCTAACAAGCCACATGGAGTTACAGACAGGTTCAGGATCCAATGACCTAGAGTCTGCTTCTTAGTATTGTTCTCCAGACAATCATTCTAAAGTAAAAATATAAACAGGCAATTATTTGTGGGAGGATGTGTAAAGGGAAGAAGGGAAAAATCAGCTTAATCCTGGAGGAATGATTGATCCTAACAGAATAAAGAGCAATTGCACAATGCCTACTAACTGTTTCCTTTGGAAAAGACCCTTTCAAGTCAAAGGTAATAATTAGTATTCTGCTGTAATAGAAAGAGTCCTAGACCTACCTTTTGCCTGTGCAGTTGAAATTATGTCTTTACATTCTTTCCTCCATTGATAATCCAGACTGTGCCACTAGAGTAACCCTCCAAAGCACAGATGGGATCCCCATTGCTAACCCAATAAATCTTCACCTTCTTAACCTGACAATCTAGTTTCTTCATTAGCTCTTCCCAAACTACCTGTCTTTCTTAGAAGGATAAACTCAGTTGTACTATTATTGGATCAGTTTTGCTTAGAGGGCAACCTGTGAGTCCTCCGTTTCAGCCCCTCACTCTAAGTCTCAATTTCTGAAGATGCTCAGCACCCTCTCATCCCTCTGCACACCATTGATAATGCCATCCTTGTCACCTTGAATGCCCTCTTCCCATATCTAGTCTAGCTCATATCTCACCTCCTTCCGAAGCTCTACATCTCCCGTCAAGTACCTCTATACAAGTCCCTCCTTTTATTTGATCCACCATTGTTAGCTACCATTTGTTGAGTATTTATTCCGTTATGCGCTCTACTAAAAAAATTTTACACATACTTGTTCACAAACTTACCATGGATTAGGTATGCCCATTTTTCAGATAAGGGGAAATAAAATCCGGAGACATTAAATGCAGTATATAAGTTTAACCTGCTACTAAAGGACAGAGCATAGAATCAAATCCAAATCTAACAACAAAGCCTACACTATAATAATATTCCCTCTTTGCCATCCCAATCCCCTAAGACCTCCCATTGCTCTTTATTTATTTGAGAATCATCATATCCACCTTAAGTTAGAGCTAAGTCTAAATGAATTGGGCTCCATTTATGCATAGCAGTCTCTTAAGGGCAGGGAACTGAACAGGTGATTAATGCTTAATGTTTTCTACAGTGCTTATGGTTTGCATTTCAGGAAGTTCTTGGTGAATATATGCAAAATGAATATAGTCATAGTTCCACCAATAAAATGTTACTGTGAAATACACTAATTAACTACTTTTCTCTCAAATCCATTATCATTTGTCTTGTTTATTACACTGACTCAGGGATTCTTAATATATTTGTCCTTAAACTACAACAAAGCCAAAGGCACAGTCTGAGACCAGAGTCAGTTTATAAGCAGTTATGACTCTTATCCCTCAACACCAGCATTATCAAAGGCCCCACTGGATTAGCACTTAAAATGTCATGCATTTAAATCACTTTAATATTTTTTCAAAGAGGCCTTGGCTATGATGCCACATATATTCTGATTAATAAATGGAAAAAAAAAACCATAAAAAAACTTATGTGAATAGTATCTACTATGAAAACTGAAATGAAATTTAACAAAATAAATATTCTGTTCTCCCTTCTACAATTGAGGGCCCATATCTCATCTTCAGTGAGTCTAATGTGCTGCTGAAGGTGCAAGATTATAGATTCCCAGGGCATTAGGGTCATCTCATTGTCAAACATTGTCAATGTTTCCCGAAACACAGTGGTTCGAAAGGCTTTTAAATTTTGTAAGCTGTGTTTCTGAACCTTAAATGTTACTTTGCCATTATAAGAAAATGTGCAAAAGGGTCTGCTTAAAAAAAAAAAAAAAAAGAGTGAGAGAGAGGGAATGAGAGAGAGCCAGCCAGCTCTCAAAGGCCAAGAGAATGCCTTCAAGATGAGGGTTTCTTAAAAATGAAGTAGTGTTGAGGCCAAGCATGGGTTAACTCTGAGTCACTCTCCTCCCACCTCTTCTTCTTTCAGCCTGGCAGATACCGTACAGCTGTTGAAAAGTATCTGTCAACAAAACTATTACTGTCTTTCCTGGGATCAACACTATGTCCTGGACCCTCAAGGTCAGCAGAGCCGCCTTACGAACAAGGGCAGGCAAAAAGCGGAATGCCCACAAGACCAGTGAAACCCAAGCAATGCTGGCAGGTGGAGGGCCTTCCCCAACTGCTGCAAATTCTAAAGGAAAAGGTAGGGCTCAAAGGGCAGAGGCTACCCAATAAAAGAAAGACATATGTCCCCACCCTAGAAACTCTTTTGGGGAACAGCCCAAGTTCTTAGTTACCTTTTATCCCTTCTCCCTTCTTGCTCGAGCTATTGCTTCCATTTACAGTTAGGAAAAAGAGTTGTTGCTAGAAATAAATAGCTGGAATAGTATGGTAAAAATATTGGCTAGTGGTTAAAAGACAGTTACTCTGTGTTCTGTGCTATGTTAAGCCCTTTCTGTAAATCATCTTCACACACACACAAAACCACACACACAGACAAACAACAACAGCAAAAAATAAACTCATTGAGTTAGATTTGGTATTTTTTACAGATGAGAAAACCAGTTGAAAGAGGTTAAGTAGCTTGCCTGGGGTTTCTGAATTAATAGATTGTGGAGTTAGAATTTGGTTCAATTCTAACAAAGAATTGATCCAAAGTCCATGCATTTAATAAGTCTATTTCTGCCTTTCCTTAATTCTCTTCCACTGTGGGAGCAGGGGATGTCCCATAGAGGGTTTAACGTAGTAAACCCCAATCTCATAGGATTTCTTGGGTAGCAATTTATGTCACCAGAAAGCTGTGATCCAATGTCTCAATAGCCATCACAAATCCTGAATGTGATACCCCTTGACTCAGCAATTTATCTAAATAAACTGAGGATATTCACAAAAGTTTAGGTAGAGTCATCCATTGATGCTGTTTATATTAAAAATCAAGGGGGAAAATCCCACTGTTAAAAATCAAGGTCCTGGCCAGACATAGTATATCACACCTGTAATCCCAGCACTTTGGAAAGCCAAGGCAGGCGAATTGTTTGAGCTCAGGAGTTTGAGACCAGCCTGGGCAATGTGGTGAAACCCCATCTCTACAAAACTTATAAAAATTAGCTGGGTGTTGTGGCATATGACTGTGGTCCCAGCTACTTGGGAGGCTGAGGTAGGAGGATCACTGGAGCCCAGGAGTTCAAGGCTACAGTGAGCTTTGATCACACCACTGGACTCCAGCCTGAGTGACAGAGTGAGACCCTGTCTGAAAAAAAATAAAATAAAATAAATTAGGGTACTAGTTAAAGAATACATTGAAATATAATACTGTAAACTCATTAAAAAACAAAGTTATGGAAAAAAATAGATTGACATGGAAATACATTTATAATAGATTATGATGATTAAAATAATTTATAAACAGCATATAAGTATGATTCTATTTAAATGTGTATGTGTATATACAATGTAGAATATACATATACATATTCTAAACAGCATAATTCTACATTTAAATAGAATCATACTTATTATATACTGTTTAGAATGTATATGCTGCATTATACACTAAGCCAACAACAAATATGGGTGGGTCCAGAATTTATTATTATAGAATCAGAAAATCCCAGTTTTGGAAGATCTCTTAGAAGTGTTTTAGTCCAGGAGTGCCCATCCCAGCATCCGTGACAGATAATACCCTGCATCTGACCAAGGGCTTCTACTGTCACAGAACTTAACACCTCCTTT
>NW_020260107.1:0-9697 GCF_003255815.1 Theropithecus gelada
ATTTTTTTTTTTTTTTTTTTTTTTGAGACGGAGTCTCGCTTTGTGGCCCAGGCTGGAGTGCAGTGGCTGGATCTCAGCTCACTGCAAGCTCCGCCTCCCGGGTTTATGCCATTCTCCTGCCTCAGCCTCCCGAGTAGCTGGGACTACAGTTGCCCGCCACCTCGCCCGGCTAGTTTTTTGTATTTTTTAGTAGAGACGGGGTTTCACCGTGTTAGCCAGGATGGTCTCGATCTCCTGACCTCGTGATCCGCCCGTCTCGGCCTCCCAAAGTGCTGGGATTACAGGCTTGAGCCACCGCGCCCGGCCCCCAGCTAATTTTTTGTATTTTTAGTAGAGACAGGGTTTCACCATGTTGGCCAGGCTGGTCTCGAACTCCTGACCTCAGGTGATCCACTTGCCTCAGCCTCCCAAAGTGCTGGGATTACAGGCGTGAGCCATCATGCCCAGCTGAGACACATTTTAATAGCATATATCCAGAGAGAGAGAGGACTGTATTTTTGGAAAATGTTTATGAAAACAAGTAAAGAATGGTGTCTTATTTTGTGTTTTTACGTATATTCTTCCTATTATTAACAATGTTAAAACACATCTGAATGGAACTTTTAAAATGAAGATTTGTAAAAAATTTTAAACATTTAAAATAGAGCAATAGTTGCAGCTGACATGAGGTAGCTGTTGCAATTGAGAATATAATTCTGGGCCGGGCGCGGTGGCTCACGCCTGTAATCCCAGCACTTTGGGAGGCCGAGGAGGGTGGATCACAAGGTCAGGAGATCGAGACCATGGTGAAACCCCGTCTCTACTAAAAATAGAAAAAATTAGCCGGGCGCAGCGGCGGGTGCCTGTAGTCCCAGCTACTCGGGAGGCTGAGGCAGGAGAATGGCGTGAACCCGGGAGGCGGAGCTTGCAGTGAGCCGAGATTGCGCCACTGCACTCCAGCCTGGGCAACAGAGCAAGACTCCGTTTCAAAAAAAAAAAAAAAAAAAGAGAATATAATTCTGTTATGACTATTACAGAGTGACGGTATAAAGGGAGAATGGCATCTAAAACATTTTTGAACCTTCTTAATGTCTTAGAGACACTATCATGATCCATGTTTGCTTGGAAACGTGCAAGTCTAGCCAGTACTATAAAGAGAAAACCTTAAAAGCTTTTAGCTCCTTGAGTGCCATCATTTTGAGAAATTTCAACTGATCTTGTACAACCTCAACTTAAAGGGTAAAATTTAACCCATGTGGGAACAAGAAAGAGGAAAACTATGCCAAGGAGCAAAATCAGGAGGGCTTAGATAGTGCTCACCGATAAAATATGGGAAATAGGTCAAGACAGGATGCTAAAGTTACACTGGCATATTCCTAAATCTCCTGAAGCCAACATTAATGAAAACTAGATAATAGATGATGGGATTGGGTTGATCGTGATTTTAATAAAGTAGAGATTGGAGAGCTTCAGGGGTGAATCCCCTTAGAATGACCATCCAGTGCCAAACAGAATGAAGCCAGCAGTCACATCCAGGTAAGAGGCAATATGTTGGGAATGATTCTTTTTTTTGAGACGGAGTCTAGCTCTTTCACCGGGACTGGAGTGCAGTTGGCACAGTCTCAGTTCAGTGCAACCTCTGCTTCCCAGGTTCAAGCGATTCTCCTACCTCAGCCTCCCAAGTAGCTGAGACTACAGGCACGCGCCACCACACCTGGCTAATTTTTGTATTTTTAGTATTTGGTGTTTTTAAACCTCTATTTGAAATTTGCTAAAAAAAAAAAAAAACACAAGCAAATGATAGATTTGCTAGTGTGTAGTAGTGGAAATGGAGTACATAGCCATAGTTCCAGCATTTTTTTATTCTTACCACAAACATTAAGTGCCTATTCTGTGCCAGGCACTGATATATTAGATCCTCTGCCCTCAAAAAGCGTTGCCTATTAGGGTAGAGATGGGTCTGTGATCAGCTAACCATGAAACTGTTCAGGTTCTGAGTGCAGTGGGGACACAGAATTGCCTTGTTTCCTAAGAAACATCTCCATCTAATGTGAACTTCACGTGGGCTTGCTTTCGTTTGTGGACAGCATTCACTGAAAAAGCCAGGCTGTAATCCCAGCACTTTGGGAGGCCAAGGCAGGCGAACCATATGTGCCCAGGAGTTTGAGACCAGCCTGGACACCATGGTGAAACCCTGTTTCTACAAAAACATACAGAAATTAGCCAGGTGTGGTGGCACACACCTGTAATCCTAGCTACTCAGGAGGCTGAGGTGGGAGGATCCATTGAGCCCTGGGAGTTGAGGCTCCAGTGAGCCATGATTGTGCCAGTGCACACCAGCCTGGGCAACAGAGTGAGGCTCTATCTCCAAAATAAATAAATAAAATAAAATGAAAGGAAGAGATTAGATTGGAATCATAACTTGTAACTCGTTTGTATCATTAGTGCTACCTTATGGCAGTAATTCATACTGGACTGTGACTTTGAACAACCAGCATATTTTATCTTTTTTCCCCCTTTCTTGGATCCCCAGTCAGCACATTTTTTTAACTAAAAAAAATTTTTGGACTAGATAATATACATACGTCGTACAAAATTCAAAATGTATAGAAGGGTATCCAGTGAAAAATAATTCTCACTTCTCAGTCCTGTAGGCACCTGGTTTGTCTCCCATAGGGACAATCACTTTATAACCTTCTGAGATGTTGAGAATTTACAAATATGTATTTACCTGTAGTTTCCTTTCCCGTCTTGTTCTATATCATACCTTTTGCATTTAGCAGTTTATTTTGGAGACTGCTTCAAATCAGTAATATAAAGCTACTTCATTATTTTTGAATTTTGATAATATATATATAACATAAAATATACCATTTAAAATGTTTTTAAGGGTACAATTTGTAGCATTAAGTATATTCACAATGTATACAACCATTACCACTATCCACTTCTAGAACTTTCTGATCATCCCAAACAAACTTTGCACCCATTAGGCAATAATTTGCCATCTTCCTCTCCCCACCCCCTAATAATCACTAATCACATTCTGTCTATGGATTTGTTCATTCTAGGGGCCTCACATAAATGGAATCATAACAATATGTATCCTTGTGTCTTGCTTATTTCACGTAGCATATTATATTATTTTCTTTTTTTTTTTTTGAGATGGAGTCTCACTCTTGCCCAGGCTGCAGTGCAGTGCTGGGATCTCGACTTACTGTAAGCTCCGCCTTCCGGGTTCATGCCACTCCCCTCCCTCAGCCTCCAGAGTAGCTGGGACTACAGGCTCCTGCCACCACACCCGGCTAATTTTTTGTCTTTTTTAGTTGAGACAGGGTTTCACTGTGTTAGCTAGGATGGTCTCGATGTCCTGACCCCATGATCTGCCCACCACGGCCTCCGAAAGTGCAGGGATTACAGGCGTGTGCCACCGCGCCCGGCCAGCTTAATATTTTCAAGATTCATGTATGTTGTAGCATGCATCAGAACTTTATTCCCTATTACAGCTGTAGTAATTCCATCTTTGTTTTTGTTGTTGTGTTTTGTTTTGTTGAGACGGAGTCTCACTCTGTCACCCAAACTGGAATGCAGTGGCACAATCTCAGCTTACAGCAACCTCTGCCCCCTGGATTCAAGCAATTCCCTTGCCTCAGCCTCCTCAGTAGCTGGGATTACAGGCACATACCACCACACCCAGCTAATTTTTGTATTTTTAGTAGAGTTGGGGTTTCACCATGTTGGTCAGGCTGGTCTCGAACTGCTGACCTCAGGTGATCCACCCTCCTCGGCCTCCCAAAGTGCTGGGACTACAGGCGTTAGCCACTGTGCCCGGCCCCCATTCTTTGTTTATAACATATTTTGTTTATCTATTCATCCATTGATGGACACTTGGGTTGTTTCCACGTTTTGGCCATTTGAATAATGTTACGATGATTGGTTTACAAATATTTGTTTGAGTCTCTGAGGGTATATTTCTAAGAGTAGAATTGCTGGATCATAGGATGACCATATGTTTACCATTTTGAGGAACCACCAAACTGCTTTCCATAGCAGCTGCGTAATTTTACATTCCCACCAATAACACATGTAGACTTTAATTTCTCCATATTCTTGCCAACATTTATTTTCCTTAAAATATTTTTTCTTTTAATTAATAATTAAAAAAAAAATTTTATATAGGGTCTTGCTCTGTCACCCACGCTGCAGTGTAGTGGCGTGATCATAGTTCACTGTAGCCTGAAACTCCTGGGCTTAAGCAGTCTTCCTGCCTCAGCCTCCTGAGTACCTGGGTCTATAGGTACCTGCCACCTCTCCTGGCCCTACTTTTTAATTATAATCATCCCGATGTGTACGAAGTGGTATCTCATTGTGGTTTGATTTGCATTTCCTAATGACTAATGTTGTTAAACATCTTTTCACATACTTCTTGGCCATTTCTATATTTTTGTAGAGATGTCTATTCAAGTCCTTTACCCATTTTTGTCTTGTTTTAGAGATGGGGTCTCACTCTGTCACACACGTTGGAGTACTGTGTTGTGATCTTGGCTCACTGCAACCTCCACCTCCCAGGCTCAAGCGATCCTCCCATGTCAGCCTCCTGAGTAACTGGGACCACAGGTGCACACCACCGTACCCAGCTAATTTTTTGCAATTTTGATAGACGTGAGGTTTCGTCATGTTACCCAGTCTGGTCTCGAACTCTTGAGCTCAGGAGATCAACCACCCCTGCCTCTCAAAGTGCTGGTGTTACAGGCACGAGCCACCGTGCTCAGCCCTTCGCCCATTTTTAAATTAAGTTTTTGTTGTTGTTGAGGTATAGGAGTTATTTATATATTCTGGATATTGATCCCTTATCAGATATATGATTTGCAAATATTTTCTCCCATTCTATGGGTTTTCAGTCCCTTGATAGTGTCCTTTGATGCACAAAAGTATTTAGTTTCGATAAAGTCAAATTTATCTTTTTTTTTTGTCTTTTTTTTTTGGAGATGGAATCTAGCTTTGTCACCAGGCTGGAGTGCAGTGGCATGATCTCGGCTCACTGCAACCTCCACCTTGTGGGTTCAGGCAATTCTCCTGCCTCAGCCTCCTGAGTAGCTGGGACTATGAGCGTGTGCCACAACGCCCAGCTGATTTTTGTATTTTTAGTAGGCGCGGGGTTTCACGATGTTTGCTCGGATGGTCTTGATCTCTTGACCTCATGATTCACCCACCTCCGCCTCCCAAAGCGCTGTGATTACAGGCATGAGCCATCGCATCTGGCCTTATTTTTTATTTTATTATTATTTTTTGATCTGTGATTTTCTTAATTAAGTCGTATGATCACACATAGTTTTAAAATTTGTGTGTATCTCCTCTACTTTAATCATTTTAAGTTGGCAGAAGTACCATTCCCAATCACAAATACACAGCAGTTTTACAGTTTTATGTTTTTGAATTACTCTTTAAAGACAATCCTGAATTATAACTTAGTTTGAGTTTGATTGTAAAGAATTCAAGAGTGAAGTTTAACTTGTTACTCTTTTAAAAGCATGTGACCTTATAGATCGTGTATAAAATGTGAGAAGTGTTAAATAATATTTGATATTACACATAAACCACACTAAAATGTCTTTCATTAAGTTAAAGGAACCATTTTAAATACAGGGAATTCTAATTAGGTTCGCATAAATAAGGCCAGAAATATAAACTAGGCATTGCTACCTCTACCTTCAACCCTTGCCTTTAAGAGGCGAATGAACACAAAACACAGGTGAGTCTTCCTTGGTTCTAAGACAGTGAAGGAATTTCCCCAGTATTTAAATATATTCACATACCCAGTTATATAAATCTAAATATAAAACCAATCTCCATTAAGTTTGTTTTTTTTAATTTTGTTTTGTTTTTGGTTTTGTTTTTGTTTTTGAGATGGAGTCTTTCTTAGTTGTTCTGGCTGTAGTGCAGTGGCGTGATCTTGGTGCACTGCAACCTCCACCTCCTGGGTTCAAGCAATTCTGTCTCAGCCTCCCAAGTAGCTGGGATTACAGGTGCCTGCCACTACGCCTGGCTAATTTTTGTATTTTTAGTAGAGAAGGGGTTTCACTATGTTGGCCAGGCTGGTCCCGAACTCCTGAACTCAAGTGAACCACCCGCCTCAGCCTCCCAAAGTGCTGGGATTACAGGCGTGAGCTACTGCGCCCGACCTCCATTAAGTTTTAAGATGGCACTCACCATCTTTGTGAGAAGTTTAACATTACTAACGAATTCTAATCATAAATCTTTAGAAGGGGTAAACAGTGCTGAATTGGAATTTCTATTAAAATTCAAAAACTGAACATTTAACCACAAGCCAGTCTTTTTTTTTTTTTTTTGAGACGGAGTCTCGCTCTGTCGCCCAGGCCGGAGTGCAGTGGCCGGATCTCAGCTCACTGCAAGCTCCGCCTCCCGGGTTCACGCCATTCTCCGGCCTCAGCCTCCCGAGTAGCTGGGACTACAGGCGCCCGCCATCTCGCCCGGCTATTTTTTTTTTTGTATTTCTTAGTAGAGACGGGGTTTCACTGTGTTCGCCAGGATGGTCTCGATCTCCTGTCCTCGTGATCCGCCCATCTCGGCCTCCCAAAGTGCTGGGATTACAGGCTTGAGCCACCGCGCCCGGCCACAAGCCAGTCTTAGTTTTAAATCACAACTGCCCAACAAAATATTCTATCATTCATTTATGATCTGAATTCTGGTGTATGAGATCTATTAAAGTAGGGTACACATAAAACAGTCATGAGACATTTGTTTTGTAATAAATAAGGCAGTGGCCAATTATTACTCACTGGTAGTTTTTTTGAGATAACCTATCAAGTCTGCCCTTTCTGCCTTCTTCTTAATGCCGGCAAAGATCATTTTTCTTCCATACCCTTGCGATTCTCCAAATACTCCCTCAGTGTATCCTCTCCCCAGGTGATGCCTTTGTTCTTATTGGCGTCTGTGTAAGATAATGCAACAGCTTGACCTGTCTTCCACCCAAAGAGACCATAGAGATTAGGCCCAGTTTTGTGCTTGCCTCCCTTTTCCACGGTGTGGCACTGGGCACACTTCTGAACAAAAATCTTCTTACCTTTCTCAACATCACCCGTATTTAATTCTCTTTTTTGTTGCTGGGGCCATGAAGGTTGCCACTCCAAAGCTGGATGACCCACTCTCTTATTTTTTTGTTGTTGTTGCTTGTCCTTTTGGTGTCATGCTTAAGATACCATTGCTGAATCCAAGGTCATGAAGATTTTCTTTTACTTTCTTAAATTTAGGTCTTTGATCCACTTTGAGTTAATTTTTGTGTATAGTGTAGTTTAAGGATTTAATTTATTCTTTTGCATATGACTATCCGGTTTTTCCAGTTCCATTTGTTGAAAAGATGATCCTTTCACCATTGAAATGATTTTGGCACCCTTGTCAAAAATCAATTTGTCACATATATGAAGGCTTATCTTTGAACTCTCTATTCTGTTTCATTGGTCTATATGTCTGTCCTTCTGCCAGTACCACATTGTTTTGACTACTGTAGCTTTGTATTAATACTGAAATCAGGGCCGGGCACGGTGGCTCACACCTGGTAATCCCTGCACTTTGGGAGGCCAAGGCGGGTGGATCATGAGGTCAGGAGATCGAGACCATCCTGGCTAACACGGTGAAACCCCATCTCTACTAAAAATACCAAAAAAATTAGCCGGACGTGGTGGTGGGCGCCTGTAGTTCCAGCTACTCGAGAGGCTGAGGCAGGAGAATGGCGTGAATCCAGGAGGCGGAGCTTGCAGTGAGCCGAGATCGTGCCACTGCAGTCCAGCCTGGGCGAAGAGCAAGACTTTGTCTCAAAAAAAAAAAAAAAAAAAAAAATTGAAATCAGGAAGTGTGAGTCCTCCAACTTTGTTCTTTTTCAAGGTTTTGGCAATCACGGGTCCCTTGAAATTCCATGTGAATTTTGGTATGGATTTTTCTATTTCTGCAAACTATGTTGATAAGGATTACGCTAAATCACTTTGAATGGTATTGTCATCTTAAAAATATTGAGTGTCTTCCAATCCATGAAGACAACAGCTCTTTCCATTTATTTATGTCTTTAATTTTTTTCAGCAATGTATTTTATTTTATTTTACTTTATTTATTTTATTCTATTTTATTTTATTTTATTTTATTTTCATGGCAGCATCTGGCTTTCTCACCCAGGCTAGAGTATAGTGACGTGATCTTGGCTTATTCCTGCCTTGACCTCCCAGGCTCAGGTCATCCTCCCACCCTAGCTTCCAAGTAGCTGGGACCACAGGCATGCACCACCATAGCTGGCTGATTTTTGTATTTTCTATAGAGATGAGGTTTTGCCATGTTACCCAGGCTGGTCTTGAACTTCTGGGATCAAGCAGTCCACCCTCCTCAGCTTCGCAAAGTATTAGGATGACAGGCATGAGCCACCGCGCCAAGCCTTGCCTTTATGCTTAAATACATAAAGACCCTGTGGCCTCCCCCTCCACCCAGAGCAACAGCAGCAGCGGTATAGACCCAGAAACGTCCCTTGCTCAACAAGACCCTGAGCATCACCCTGTTATTTAGTAACAAAGTGTGCAAGAGGAGGAGACAGACCTGCACAACCGGATGTACCCAGAAATGTCCCTGACTCAACAAGACCGCCAGCATGACCCTGTAGCTTCCCCCTCCACACAGAGCACCAGCAGCAGTGATGCAGACCCAGAAACCTCCCTGGCTCAACAAGGCCCCCAGCATGACCCCGTGGCCTCCCCCTCCACCCAGAGCACCTGTAGCAGTGGTGGAGACCCAGAAATGTCCCAGGCTCAACAAGCCTTCCAGTATCAGCCTGTGGCCTTCTTGTTTTTGTTGTTGTTGTTGTTTTGTTTTTTGTTTTTTGTTTTTTTGAGACGGAGTTTCACTCTTGTTGCCCAGGCTGGAGTGCAATGGCGCAATCTCGGCTCACCACAACCTCCGCCTCCCGGGTTCAAGCGATTCTCCTGCCTCAGCCTCCTGAGTAGCTGGGATTATAAGCACGCGCCACCACGCCCGGCTAATTTTGTATTTTCAGTAGAGATGAGTTTTCTCCATGTTGGTCAGGCTGGTCTCGAACTCTGGACCTCAGGTGATCCACCTGCCTTGGCCTCCCAACGTGCTGGGATTACAGGCATGAACCATTGTGCCCGGCCTACCTGTGGCCTTCTCCCTCACCCAGAGCACCAGTAGCAGTGGTGGAGACCCAGAAATTTCTCTGACACAGCAGCAACCATCCCAGGAAGCCAGCATCATTCAAGCTGGGCAGCCTGAGGCTATGACGTCAGACTTGCCAACAAGAAACCCCGGAACTCTTCCTGGGCCAGGGCTACCAATGCCCTACCATGAATGTTTGGAGCCTCAGCGTAACGTTGCATCACCTGGTGGCCAGGGTTCTGCCCTACTCACACAGCGTTAGGGTCCTCATTTCAGAAATTAAAAATGGAAGCTATTTTTCCCCAGTCTACTTTTCCCAAGGTCTTAAAAGCCTCATTTAAAATCTATTAGCAGCCATAAGTAGAAAGCTGAAACTGGATCCTTTCCTTACTCCTTATACGAAAATTAATTCAAGATGGATTAGAGACTTAAATGTTAGACCTAATACCATAAAAATCCTAGAGGAAAACCTAGGTAGTACCATTCAGGACATAGGCATGGGCAAAGACTTCATGTCTAAAACACCAAAAGCAACGGCAGCAAAAGC
>NW_020260108.1:0-4399 GCF_003255815.1 Theropithecus gelada
TTCACCATATTAGCCAGGACGGTCTTGAACTCCTGACCTTGTGATCTGCCTGCCTCAGCGTCCCAAGTTCTGGGATTACAGGCCTCAATTTTTAAAAATTTGTTGAGGCCAGGCTTGGTGGCTCACGCCTGTAATCCTGCTGTTTTGGGAATCTGAAGCTCCTCAAGTGGGAGGATTGTTTGAGGCCCAGAGTTTGAGACAAGACTGGGCAACATAGTGAGACACTGTCTCTACAAAATGTTGAAAATTAACTAGGCATTGTGGTGTGCACCTGTAGTCCTTATTACTTGGGAGGCTGAAGAGGGGATCATTTGAGCTCAAGAGTTCAAGGCTGCAGTGAGCTATGATAACAGCACTGCACTCCTGCCTGGATGACAGAGCGAGACCCTGTCTTTAAAAAAAAAAAAAAAAAAATGTTGAGACTTGTTTTGTGGCCTAATGTATTAGGTTTACCCTGGAGAATGTTCCATGTGCTGATGAGAAGAATGTGTGTTCTACAGCTGTTGGATAAAAGATTCTGAAATATCTGTTAGGTCCATTTGGTCTAAAGTGCAGTTTAAATCCAATGTTGGTTGATTTTTCTGTTTAGATGATCGAATGCTGACAGTGGAGTGAAGTTCTCAATAGTTACTGTCGTGGAATCTTTATTTTTTATAGTATTTGCTTTATGTATCTGAGTGCTCTGTTGTTGGATACATATATATTTAGAGTTGTTATCTACTCTTACACTCCGATAGCATTTTTGCTATGAAGTGAATCTCCTGAGTTGGATGTTATATTACTTGGTATTTCATGTCTTTGGATCAGGCATGAGTAATAGTGCTGGCTGAGCCTTACAGGACTAGAAAGGCAAATTCATGTTTGGAATAAATCCAGGTATTTATCCCTGTGAGGCTGAATCACTGTTTTTTAGAGGCTGGCAGGTGGCTGATGTAGTCAGTTTGTCCCCAGGTAAATAGTTTATTTTCTTGAGGAATACTGTCGTATTAGGGACTCAACTTTCTGCTGATACATGCTGGGTAGTTCTTGGCAATTTTTTTTTTTTTTTTTTTTAGATGGAGTCTCGCTCTGTCACCGAGGCTGGAGTGCAGTGGCGCGATCTTGGCTCACTGCAAGCTCCGCCTCCCGGGTTCACACCATTCTCCTGCCTCAGCTTCCCGAGTAGCTGGGACTACAGGCATCCGCCACCACACCCGGCTAATTTTTTGTATTTTTAGTAGAGACTAGGTTTCACCGTGTTAGCCAGGATGGTCTTGATCTCCTGACCTCGTGATCCACTTGCCTCGGCCTCCCAAAGTGCTGGGGTCACAAGTGTAATCCCAAATATAATTATGTATTTATATAATTATATTATATATATATGTGTGTGTGTGTGCATATGTATTTGTCGAGCTTTCCTGTTCATCATTATATTGTGCATTGCCCATTTAATCAGCACAATCAGTGAAATGACAGTTTCTACTTTGTTGCTCCTATTAGGATGTGTGGTTTTTTTTTTTAGAATGTTAGAAATGTTGCAGAAACTAATCCAACCTTTTTTTGTTTTTGTTTTTGTTTTTTTTAGACAAGGTCTCACTCTGTTGCCCAGACTTGAGTGCAGTGGTGTGGTCACAGCTCACTGCAGCCTCAACTTCCCAGCCTCAGGTGATCCTCCCATCTAAGCCTCCCAAGTAGCTTGGACTACAGGCATGTGCCACCACACCTGGCTAGTTTTTTGTAGAGATGCGATTTTGCCACTTTAGCCAGGCTGGTCTTGAACTCCTGCACTCAAGCGATCCACTCAACTTGGCATCAGAAAGTGTTGGGATTATAGGCATGAACCACTGTGTCTAATCTCTAATTCAACTGTTTTACTTCACTTCTCCATATGCACATTCTACCAGTGCACTAACTTCATGTTGAGTAAGAAACAGGGAAAAAGTAGCTATGAGTTGCCTTATGTTTCCAATCCCATCTGTGTGATCATTTTCCTGCTCAAAAGGAACTTGAGCAGGAAATGCGTTGACCAGGTTCCTTGGCTGTTTATGTTAAGATGTTGTCTTCTGAATTCAAATCAAATTCTGGGTCCAAATGGACAGTGGTGTCTCTTGGGGCTGTCAGTGTCCCTGATTACTCAGATGTAAATGTGTTTAATATGGAAGAGAAGCACAGAATTCTGGTGAACCCACAATGTACAGTGAAACTCAAAATGAGTATGAGGAAAGTTATGGAAGTTGAAGGGCAAGCATCACAAATACCATTTACAAAAGGATAGGCATATTGCATGTATCTTCCCTGTGCTGGACAGGGGTTGTGTACAGCTATGTAGGGCACATGTGCATTAAGCTGGCCTTAATTGTGAAGGTTCTGTGGTAATGAATGGTGGAAATGCTATTCATAAGGAAGGATGGGCCATTTCTACACACTCAGATGGTCTGTGGCTGGGAGCATGGCAGAGGCAATCTTGGGCATCCATGGAGATGTTCCTGTATCATTTTTCAGGATCCCAGATTTTCCTCACAAAGGGTCTGACCTCTACAAAATAGACATGCATTGGTTAAGCATTCCAACATCTGTAGAGCTCTGCCACTGTAACTACAAGGCCTTCAGCCCACATATTTGGGCAATGATTCTGCCTTCTATCCAAGAAGATAAAGGCCTCGTAAGCACTCACCAAGGAGTCCTGGTTTACTTAACCACTGTTTGCTAATGGCTGAATGACGTCTTCAATTTCTCAAGGTCCTTCTGCAGGTGGTAATGCAGATCAGCGATAATCAGTCTACTCCGCTCTTTGTAGGCACTTTCCCTGCATTTTCCAAGGCCTGCATCATCACACATGCCACAGCATTCTCTATCATTGAAGCATTTTCTCAGGAAATCACCTGTGAAATATTTTGCAGCTAACCACCTACCTGTGCCCCACTAGCCAACCTGCTTTACTCCTGCCAGGCAGGTGAGTGGTCCCCAGATCCCTATTTTACCACCTGTTTTGTCAACTGTTCTTGGTATCACTGTGTTGGAGGGAGTTCTCTGCAAAGACCAAGATGGGACTGCATGTACAGAGATTTTATTTCAAGATATGATTGTGAGAGAATGATGAGGGGAGCAGTTACTTAGTCTATTTGAACTATTTTTTGTTATAACAAAATACCACTGGCTAGGAAATGTATAAAGAGGACTTTATTTTCCCAGAGTTCTGGAGGCGAAGTTCATCATCAAAATATCAGTAGGTTCAATTGTCTGTTGAGGGCTCATGTCTGTTTCTAAGATGATGCCTTCATGCTACATCTTTTGGAAGGGAGGAGCATTGTGTCCTCACAGAGCAGAAAATAGAAGGGCCACAGGACAAACTCCCTCTATCAAGCCTTTTCATAGGGGCACCTGATCCCATTCACAAAAACTCTTATCTTCATGACTTGACTTAATCACTTCCCAAAGGTCCCACTTCCTAATACTGTCACACTGTTTCAACAGTAAACAGTTTATGTAGCCTTTCAACATAAATTAAGGAGGGGACAAAACATTCAAACCAAGGAAGGCTGGGAGGCAGCCAGAGGGAAGGAAAGTGCAAGAAGAGGTTTGGTGGAGGTGTCCTAGATTGCCTGCAGTCCAAGGAGGTTGGGGAGATTGTCAGTAACAGACCTCCCTTGGTATCCCTGCTCTGCAGTCACTGGCTAAGAGCAGTCCTTAGAAAGCACAGCCTGGCACAAATACAAGAACATGTGCTCAGTAGGAAAGAGACCATATTTCCCCAATAGCCCAGATAATGCCCTCCCCTCAACTGGCATCTCTGTTCCTTAAACATTGACCTCTTTTCTCCGAATCTCATGGGGACACATGGGTTGAATTCAGGTTCTCTGTGGCCCTCTGGATTCTGTCTGCCTTTGTTATATCTTCACAAACAAGTTATGCAGCCTCAACTGAAGCTTGTAACAAAGCAAAGTTACTCTCCTGTGTGTGTCCTCTGATGGCTGGTGAGATATGGCTTCAAGATGAAGCCTCACCCACACTCCCTGTACAAAAACCCTTCTCACGTGTCTCTTTAAGTGCTTACTGTAGTATGACTTATTGCTAAACTTTCGTCCACACTCTTGGCATTCATAAGGCCTCTCTCCTGTGTGTATTCTTTCATGCACAGTGAGGTCTGACTTACTGGTATAGCCTCGCTTACACTCCTGGCACACAAAAGGCTTCTCCTTTGACTGTATCCGCCAGTGGTGTCTGGTGAGACTTCTCTTCCAGCTGAAGCCTTGTCCACACACATCACACACGAAGGGCTTCTCCCCTGAGTGTGTCCTCTGGTGTGTGAGGAGATTTCCCTTCCAGTTGAAGCCTCGCCCACACTCCTTGCATACAAAAGGCTGCTTGCCAGAATGTGCAAGCTGGTGTTTCACAAGGTTTGACTTCCAGATAAATCCTT
>NW_020260109.1:0-4399 GCF_003255815.1 Theropithecus gelada
AATACAGAGGTAACTCTGTGAGATGAATTAAGAGAACACTAAGCAGTTTTCAGAAAGCTTCTTTCCAGATTTCAGCTGAGGGTATTTCCTTTTTCACCAGAACCCTCTATGGCCTTCCAAATATCACTTTGCCAATTCCACAAGAACTGTCTTAGCGAAAGGCCTCCTGAGGGGAAAGCTGTAACTCTGTGAGATGATTTCACAGAACACAAAGAAGTTTCTCAGAAAGCTTCTTTCTCTTTGTTATCGGAGGATATTTCCTTTGGCCCTGTAGTCTTCAGAGGGATCCAAATATCTGTTCTCAGATTCCGCAGAAATAAGGCTAGCAAAGACATCCACGAAATACAGATGTAACTCTGTGAGTGGAAGTCACACATCACAGAGCACTTTCTCAGAAACCTTCTTTCCAGATTTCATCTGAGGTTATTTCCATTTTCACCATAGCCCTCTACGGGCTTCCCAATATCACTTTGCCAATTCCACAAGAACTGACTTAGCGAAAGGCTTCTTGAGGGGAAAGCTGTAACTCTTTGAAATGATTTCACAGAACACAAAGAAGTTTCTCAGAAAGCTTCTTTCCCTTTGTTATCGGAGGATATTTCCTTTGGCCCTTTAGTCTTCAAAGGGATCCCAAATATCTGTTCTCAGATTCCACAGAAATAAGGCTAGCAAAGAGATCCACGAGATACAGATGTAACTCTGTGAGATGAATTAACAGAACACTAAGCAGTTTCTCAGACAGCTTCTTTCCAGATTTCATCTGAGGATATTTCCTTTTTCACCATAGTCCTCTACGGGCTTCCAAATATCACTTTGCCAATTCCACAAGAAATGACTTAGCCAAAGGCTTCTTGAGGGGAATCCTGTAACTCTGTGAGATGATTTCACAGAACACAAAGAAGTTTCTCAGAAAGCTTCTTTCTCTTTGTTATCGGAGGATATTTCCTTTGGCCCTATAGTCTTCAAAGTGATCCGAAATATCTGTTCTCAGATGCCACAGAAATAGGGCTAGCAAAGAGATCCAGGAAATACAGATTTAACTCTGTGAGATGAATTAACAGAACACTAAGGAGTTTCTCATAAAGCTTCTTTCTCTTTGTTTTCGGAGGATATTTCCTTTGGCCCTATATTCTTCAAAGGCATCCGAAATATCGGTTCTCACATTCCACACAAATAAGGCTAGCAAAGAGATCCACGAAATACAGATGTAACTCTGTGAGATGAATTAACAGAACACTAAGTAGTTTCTCAGAAAGCTTCTTTCCAGATTTCATCTGAGGATATTTCCATTTTCACCATAGCCCTCTATGGGCTTCCAAATATCACTTTGCCAATTCCACAAGAACTGTCTTTCCGAAAGTCTTCTTGAGGGGAAAGCTGTAACTCTGTGAGATGATTTCACAGAACACAAAGAAGTTTCTAAGAAAGCTTCTTTCTCTTTGTTATCGGAGGATATTTCCTTTGGCCCTGTAGTCTTCAGAGGGATCCAAATATCTGTTCTCAGATTCCGCAGAAATAAGGCTAGCAAAGACATCCACGATTTACAGATGTAACTCTGTGAGTGGAAGTCACACATCACAGAGCACTTTATCAGAAAGCTTCTTTCCAGATTTCATCTGAGGTTATTTCCATTTTCACCATAGCCCTCTACGGGCTTCCCAATATCACTTTGCCAATTCCACAAGAACTGACTTAGCGAAAGGCTTCTTGAGGGGAAAGCTGTAACTCTGTGAGATGCTTTCACCGAACACAAAGAAGTTTCTCAGAAAGCTTCTTTCTCCTTGTTATCGGAGGATATTTCCTTTGGCCCTTTAGTCTTCAAAGGGATCCCAAATATCTGTTCTCAGATTCCACAGAAATAAGGCTAGCAAAGAGATCCACGAGATACAGATGTAACTGTGTGAGATGAATTAACAGAACACTAAGCAGTTTCTCAGACAGCTTCTTTCCAAATTTCATCTGAGGATATTTCCTTTTTCACCATAGCCCTCTATGGGCTTCCAAATATCACTTTGCTTATTCCACAAGAACTGTCTTAGCGAAAGGCTTCTTGAGGGGAAAGCTGTAACTCTGTGAGATGATTTCACAGAACACAAAGAAGTATCTCAGAAAGCTTCTTTCTCTTTGTTTTCGAAGGATATTTCCTTTGGCCCTATAGTCTTCAAACGGATCCGAAATATCTGTTCTCAGATGCCACAGAAATAAGGTTAGCAAAGAGATCCACGAAATACAGATTTAACTCTGTGAGATGAATTAAGAGAACACTAAGCAGTTTCTCTGAAAGCTTCTTTCCAGATTTCATCTGAGGATATTTCCTTTTCCACATTAGCCCTCTGTGGGCTTCCAAATATCACTTTGCCAATTACACAAGAACTGTCTTAGGGAAAGGCTTCCTGAGGGGAAAGCTGTAACTCTGTGAGATGATTTCACAGAACACAAAGAAGTTTCTCAGAAAGCTTCTTTCTCGTTGTTACCGGAGGATATTTCCTTTGGCCCTATAGTCTTCAAAGGGATCCGAAATATCTGTTCTCAGATGCCACAGAAATAAGGCTAGCAAACAGATCCACGAAATACAAATGTAACTCTTTGAGATAAATTAACAGAACACTGAGCAGTTTCTCAGAAAGCTTCTTTCCAGATTTCATCTGTGGATATTTCCTTTTTCACCATAGCCCTCTAAGGGCTTCCAAATATCACTTTGCCAATTCCACAAGAACTGTCTCAGCGAAAGGCTTCCTGAGGAGAAAGCTGTAACTCTGTGAGATGATTTCACAGAACACAAAGAAGTTTTTCAGAAAGCTTCTTTCTCTTTGTTATCGGAGGGTATTTCCTTTGGCCCTGTGGTCTTCAAAGTGATCCGCAATATCTGTTCTCAGATTCCACAGAAATAAGGATAGCAAAGAGATCCACGAAATACAGATGTAACTAGGTGAGATGAATTAACAGAACACTAAGTAGTTTCTCAGAAAGCTTCTTTCCAGTTTTCAGCTGAGGATATTTCCTTTTTCAACATAGCCCTCTGTGGGCTTCCAAATATCACTTTGCCAATTCCACAAGAACTGTCTTTCCGAAAGTCTTCTTGAGGGGAAAGCTGTAACTCTGTGAGATGATTTAACAGAACACAAAGAAGTTTCTCAGAAATCTTCTTTCTCTTTGTTATCGGAGGATATTTCCTTTGGCCCTATAGTCTTCAGAGGGATCCAAATATCTGTTCTCAGATTCCGCAGAAATAAGGCTAGCAAAGAGATCCACGAAATACATATGTAACTCTGTGAGTGGAAGTCACACATAACAGAGCACTTTCTCAGAAACCTTCTTTCCAGATTTCATCTGAGGTTATTTCCATTTTCACCATAGCCCTCTACGGGCTTCCAAATATCACTTTGCCAATTCCACAAGAACTGACTTACTGAAAGGCTTCTTGAGCTTAAAGCTGTAACTCTGTGAGATGATTTCACAGAACACAAAGATGTTTCTCAGAAAGCTTCTTTCTCTTTGTTATCGGAGGATATTTCCTTTTGCCCTTTAGTCTTCAAAGGGATCCGAAATATCTGTTCTCAGATTCCACAGAAATAATGCGAGCAAAGAGATCCACGAGATACAGATGTAACTCTGTGAGATGAATTAACAGAACAGTAAGCAGTTTCTCAGACAGCTTCTTTCCTGATTTCATCTGAGGATATTTCCTTTTTCACTATAGCCCTCTAAGGGCTTCCAAATATCACTTTGCCAATTCCACAAGAACTGTCTTAGCGAAAGGCTTCCTGAGGGGAAAGCTATAACTCTGTGAGATGATTTCACAGAACACAAAGAAGTTTCTCAGAAACCTTTCTCTTTGTTATCGGAGGATATTTCCTTTGGCCCTAGAGTCTTCGAAGGGATCCGATATATCTCTTCTCAGATTCCACAGAAATAAGGCTAGCAAAGAGATCCACGAAATACAGATGTAAATCTGTGAGATGAATTAACACAACACTAAGCAGTTTCTCAGAAAGCTTCTTTCCAGATTTCAGCTGAGGATATCTCCTTTTTCTTCATAGCCCTCTATGAGTTTCCAAATATCAATTTGCCAATTCCTCAAGAACTGTCTTAGAGAAAGGCTTTTGAGGGGAGGCTGTAACTCCGTGAGATGATTTCACACAACACAAAGAAGTTTCTCAGAAAGCTTCTTTCTCTTTGTTATAGGAGGATATTTCCTTTGGCCCTATAGTCTTCAAAGGGATCCGAAATATCTGTTCTCAGATTCCACAGAAATAAGGATGCCAAAGAGATACACGAAATACAGATGTAACTCTGTGAGATGAATTAACAGAACACTAAGCAGTTTCCCAGAAAGCTTCTTTCCAGATTTCATCTGAGCTTATTTCCTTTTTCACAATAGCCCTCTATGGGCTTCCAA
>NW_020260110.1:0-4398 GCF_003255815.1 Theropithecus gelada
ATGCCTTTAAAGTCAGTGTATGTTTACATACAGTGTTATCCTACCTGTCCTAGATTGCAACCTATGAGAAAGACCAATATTTTACCATAGAACAGTGTCAGCATTGTTTGCATAAGAAATAACCCAGGACACAATATGAGTTATTTATAGTATTATTAATTTGCTTTATATTTCACTTTATGTATAATCTGTGCTTAATCAGATCCTTGGAAGAAGAAGCTGTGATCTATGAGATTTAGTCTCTGGTTGTTATCATAATCCAAACAAGAAAACCCTAAGGAGAAGCAGAATTTCCAAGGGAATAGAGCAAAAGCTGACAGGATAATCAACCTTCACCGTATATGGACCTATCTTTCCAATGTTAAATAGTTGAAATTGTATTTATGACTGAGGGTTATAATCCCTTCATATTTCCATTGAGTATACCCAATGAAATCCATTACCAAACTTAACTATCTGAACATTAAAAACTAAGATTTAAGCTTTAGTGCAATTTTCATTGCACTAGATTGTATCTTTGAAAAGTCACAGTATGAGCAGAGAAGAGTATTATGTCATTTCTATACAGGTACAGAAATCAATGTGTATAAATATTCTCAGTATCATCTACATGAATGAATCATTAATTATATACTGATTTACCTTTTGAGGTAATTGTTCTATGTTTTAGGGATACTACTAATGTACACAACAGAAAAAGCCTGGAAGAGAGGAAAATGTAAGCTTAACAGTGCAACATTTTCTCTTATTTCATTGATTTTCACAGTGTGGTTCAAGTGGCATTGATCATAATCACATATGTACTCTTCAAAAATGCAGGTTCATTGGTTCTAGTTCATTATATTGAATTGGAATTTATAGAGAGTAGATCTAGAAGCGTTTTTAGGAAGGGAGCAAGGTGGTTTTTTTTTTTTTTTTTTTTTTGAGACAGAGTTTTGCTCTTGGTGCCCCGGTTGGAGTGCAATAGTGCAATCTCGGCTCACCACAAACTTGGCCTCTTGAGTTCAAGTGATTCCTCTGCCTCAGCCTCCCGAGTAGCTGGGACTACAAGCATGAGCCACCATGCCAGTTACTTTTTAAATTATTATTATTACTTTTAGTAGAGATGAGGTTTTTCCATGTTGATCAGGCTGGTCTCAAACTCCCGACCTTGGGTGATCCACCCGCCTCAGCCTCCCAAAGTGCTGCAATTACAGGCGTGAGCCACTGTGCCTGGCCCAAGGTGATATTTTTGCAGTATAAAAAGCGTGAACCAATGATCCACGTCTAAGGGCTTGACACACTTTTATCACACAAATATATTTTGGAAAAAAGCATAGAAAAAGGTGATTTTCTTTATTAATGCAACTAACAATAAACAGTCTTTTCCAACAATTTTTTGAAATTTTCATTCAGTAAAAAAAGAAAAACTCTTTGTACAACATGGGAGAAAGATGACTTACCGGATAATTACAAGAGAAAATGGCAAAGGAAAAATACACATGTAAAGATTTTAAACATTTAAAAATAATGAAATTCGATGAAATAACTGGAACAATTCTAATTATCCTAATATATAGAAAATTAAAGTTATTTAAATGACTATAACAATAAATAAGGGAAAAATATAAGCACATTTATATTTCTTCATATCTGATTCTTGGCTTAATACATTTTTTCTAATACATATTTAAGAGAATGCCACCATTTAGAGTATTAAAAAAAATTAAGGAAAAAATTTATGAAAATGAAAGAGAAGTCTAAGGGTGGGCTATAGGGATTTTTGGGAATTTCAAAGTTATGGAAGTAAACTAAGAATAGTCATGAAAAAGAAAGAACATATCAACTAAAATGTGAGAGTTAATTGATATACACATGAGGCTTTACATGGAACAAAAGTTGTAAAAAGACCTATATTCATGAAAAAATGGGGAAATTTTATATATTACATGGTCTTAGTTCCTAACTGTACTGTTCAGTATTAAGTTTCTAAATTACTTTGGACTCTTTTAATACTAAAGAATAAAAACATACATTCAAGATTTTTACATCTCCATATCAAACTCCCCAAGTATTTGTTCAAGAAACATTTTTTAAAAGCATCAAAGTGATTAAAATGAATTCCATATGGTATGCTTACATATGCTAAAAGCAAAATTAATTTTTCTAATCTCGGAAAACATGTATATTTTATAACACATTTTTGGGTGTGTAAATGTTTTTCATACAAAATGGGTAGGCCACCATTACACTCTTCTTCTTCAATAGCAGAAATGCATGTCCAATTCCTTTAATTAGCTTACAATTGATAACTTGGTTATTTTTTGTTCTTTTCATGTTTATGACTAATTTTTCTAAATAATATTTGAGTATCACTATGCATTACTAGCTACAGGTCAGAAGGAGAAGAGAGGAAATTAGCTGTCAGCCACAGCCGTGTTTTCTATGTTCTCATAAGCAAAAAGCACTAAGTTATTTTGTGTTGGTCATGCATGCAGATCATCTCATTTCTTTTTTATTTTATACTTAAGTTCTGGGATACATGTGCAAAAGGTGCAGGCTTGTTACATAAGTATACATGTGCCATGGTGGTTTGCTGCACCCATTAACCTGTTATCTACATTAGGTATTTCTCCTAATGCTATCCCACCCCTTACCCCCTACCCTCTAACAGGCCCCGGTGTGTGATGTTCCCTTCCCTGTACCCACATGTTCTCATTATTCAACTCCCACTTATGAGTGAGAACATGTGGTATTTGGTTTTTTGTTCCTGTGTTAGTTTGCTGAGAATGATGGTTTCCAGCTTCATCCATGTCCCTGCAAAGACATGAACTCATCCTTTTTTATGGCTCCATAGTATTCCATGGTGTATATGTGTCGCATTTTCTTTATCCAGTCTATCACTGATGAGCATTTTGGGTTGGTTCCAAGTCTTTGCTATTTTGAATAGTGCTGCAATAAACATATGTGTGCATGTGCCTTTATAGTAGAATGATTTATAATCCTTTTGTTATGTACCTAGTAATGGGATTGCTGGATCAAATGGTATTTCAGGTTCTAGATATTTCAGGCATCACCACACTCTCTTCCACAATGGTTGAACTAATTTACACCCCCACCAAGAGTGTAAAAGAGTTCCTATTTCTCCACATCCTCTCCAGCATCTGTGGTTTCCTGACTTTTTAATGATCACCATTCCAATTGGCATAAGATGGCATCGCATTGTGGTTTTGATTGGCATTTCTCTAATGACCAGTGATGATGAGCTTTTTTTTTATATATATGTCTGTTGACTGCATAAGTGTCTTTTTTTGAAAAGTGTCTCTTTTCTATTAAAAATTAGACTCATACATATATTAATACAAATTGACAAAGAATTTCAAGTTAACATGGTTTTAACACTACACAAAACTTGCATTTTGCACTATTTAAGTAAGTGACCTATTTGACAGTAGAGCAAGAAAATGGCAAAATAAAGTAATGTAAATGAGTGAACTATAATGAAATGCAAGAGAATAAAAGCACTGTCTTAACTAATTAAGCTTTTGTAGCTCATTTTATTTCAGATAATTAATCTTCCACTTCGGCAACTCATTGTAATTAGAAATGTGCTACATTTTGTTGTGCTAATGAAAGAATATTTGTTGTAAAGAACATTTTCATTAATTTTTGAATTTTGGTTTTTGATACTGACATAACGGTTATTAGAAGGAGAGTATATCATAACCTTGTTACTAAAAAAAACTCTATTTTTTCTATTTTAATTTCAAAATTGTCTTTACAATTTCAGTAAGTAGAACAAATTACACAAATCCGAGACTAGGGTGTTACAAAAATATGGTCTGTGTGACACCACAAGAATAGACTAGGTTGATACAACATGACTTCAAGCTCATCCTGTCTTCTGTTCACATGGCTGCCTTGCTTTTGATCATCATCCGTAGCATTTTCTCTGAAGGCAGTTGATTACTTTGTTAGGAGTTGTTCTTTAGAAAACGTATTGTCTACATTTGAATATGGCTTTCTTTTTGTCTGTTTCAAAAGTGCTGATTGTGTTTCTAGGTAGTAAAGCTTTCAACCATTGATCCAAAATTGCAAAGCACATAAAAGCAGTGTCTGAAGATTGTATGGGTGTGCATGTGCGTGTTCAATTCCACAAGTAGTTTATTTGTTTCTCTTTTTCTCTCTCACACGGATACACACAGACACTTAAATCTCACAGATTACGCTAGGGAATGAGAGCCAGTATGGCCAGGTATCATACGTGATTAAGTCCACTTTATGTAGCAGGCTTCAATCAGGTTATTACATTCTACCTTGAGGTTGTGGCACTTACTTTAGGTGTGATGAAAATATGCATTTACGTTTAACTAATTTTTCCAGGAGACTAAGGCAACATTTTACATTAAAAAAAAAAAA
>NW_020260111.1:0-4397 GCF_003255815.1 Theropithecus gelada
GTGACCTAGGCCTCCCATTCGGAAAAGATTGAGAGACTTGTTCACTGTCCATTTCAAGGATAATAAGCCAACATTTATATAGATCATAGCACAACAGAATTTCAAAACAACAAAATATATTAGGAATTAATTAGTAAAAACCCTCATTACTGGAAAAGAAAATAAAAACCAGGAGGGGAAGTAAAAATATTAACAGTAAAATAGTATGGTTAACTAGCATTTGTTGAATATATAATTATATATTTAGTTTGAATTGTCTCACTTTATATACAAAACAATCCTGAGTTAAGCATTTATTTTAAGTTAATTATGTATTAACATAGTGGAAGAATTGGAAACTCTGCTTTTATAATTTTAGCACAGTGTTATTTTGAACTTTTAGATAGGATGTTGAACTCATCTACATCTTAATTATACATATTCTTGAAACTAATTTTCTTCAGTTTCTATGCATTATATGAGACATTTTAAGCTAAATATAAATAGCAAATATCATATTAAAACAGAAACAAAAGCATACTGTATTAAATAATTCATCTTCAAATATGAAACCGTAAACGTATCTTGTTCCTAATGAATTTATTGGTAGAAACAGTTCTGGTGCTTCCTATCTGAGCTTACAGAAATTCTATCGTGTACTTATATCAGGTACAGCTATCCACGTTTCTGAGAAATAATTTAAAGTTTGTGACTCACCAGTAAGAAAATGCTATTAAAAAATAACTCTTTAAGATATTCATGACTGCTTCATAAACTTCATTGCAATCATGTTTTAATTAACCATAGGTATAATTTGGCAACTAGTAATTTTGGCGGTGTGCAATACAGACAATTTTGGTTCAAGTCAATCAATTATATTAATTGACTCATCCAAAAGGTAAACTGCATTTACATTTTAAAATCCATAGTTAAACCTAATTTAGGATTCTGTAATGTGCTAAAAAAAAAAAAAAAAAAAAAAAAGGAAGCTATCAGGTATACATACAAAATTACATTTCTAAAAATTCAAAGCAAAGTTTTTAGATTTCACTTAGTTTCACTGAACTTATTTGAAGCTATAACTGTTCATTTTAGTTCCTCCTGAATCGAACCTACAAGAAATCCTCATTTTCTGAAAGATAAGCATATGATAAAAATAACAGGAAATATGATATACTTTAGAAAGTAAATAACATCTAAATAATGTAAACAGTCTTCTCCTCAAAATTATTCTCTTAAATCTCTTGTAACCACTAGAGTATGATATTCATATTGTTTGTGCACCACAGGGAGAGGAATGTGGAGAGCAAAAGGATATATGTGGGGGAGTGTACAAAGGTCAGATATAGCCTATGCTGTCCATCAACTCATGTTAACAATAATGGTTTATAATAATTATGCAGATAACAATTATACAAGTTAAAGAGGAATACTTGTAATAAGAGAGCTCTAGTATGATTTCTTTTGTTTTTTTAAATACTTTAAGATCTAGGGTACATGTGCACAAAGTG
Organism: Theropithecus gelada; assembly: GCF_003255815.1. Lineage (NCBI taxonomy): Eukaryota > Metazoa > Chordata > Mammalia > Primates > Cercopithecidae > Theropithecus > Theropithecus gelada. The sequence continues at coordinate 1,491 of NW_020260111.1, forward strand.
CAGGTTTGTTACATATGTATGCATGTACCATGTTGGTGTGCTGCACCCATTAACTCGCAAAAGAGAAAGTTCACCTGTACAACAGGTGCCTCACTCATACATGTGGACATTCACATGGGTAACATCTATCCAAGCCTCAGGGACAGCTGCTCCTTGGCCACTGTTTGAACTTAGGTGTGTCTATACCAGCAGCAATTATAGGCTGTGGGAAAACGGACCTGCGGAGAAAACTGAGCGGGTACCCCTACTGAGCTCAAGACTATGAAGGTCAGAAAGTGGTCCCTGCGATCTAGCTTAAAGCAGGCATGTCCTCTTGACCCTGTTGACTCCTTGGACCCTAGTGAGGGTGACACTGGAGGGAAGCATCGAAATACAGATGCAGGTTTGAGATAGTAGTGGGAAGAGAACTCTAGCAAGACATGAATTTCAGATAAAGTTAGGTGGCTACTAGGTACCACATGATGCCAGAACAATGCCTTTGAAAGAAATGTCAAATGATATGAGTATTATGTAAACAGCTGGGATGTAATGCTATACAGTGAGCTGACATAAAATAAGAAGACTGGGAATATTTTCTTGCCCTTATTAAAAAATGATAGAAATGGTAGAGGAGGAAGTTTACATATTTTAGTAAAGATAAAACCAACTGGCTTTGAAGGGGATGTGCAAATGTCAGCACATTTAATATAATTCTGTCAAAATCAAGTGTTTGTGATTTTAATATAAAAGTAACTTTATAACACATATGAGGGGTCACTGATTATAAGCCATTTTTTCTTGTATTTTTATCAGCCATCATTCCTCTTTCTTCAGATACAACACTTACCTTGAATTAAATATAAATGAATATTAAAATATAACTAATTATTTTATGAAACAATGAATATACCTGAAGAGCATAAATAAAATTATCTTTAATGTCCATAAATTTTCAGTTAGCACATTATTTTTTGTTTTATTAAAATATCTTTAAATGGTTAATTAAAAAACCATGGATGTATAATGGTTCATTTTCATAGGAGTATGAATAACTTCAAAATCCTAAAAATATGTATTTAATTAAATTTTGTTGACAGGAAAGCCTCTGGTTTGAAGTGCCTCCACAAGAAAATATGTTTAAGTGCGGCCGGGTGCAGTAATCCTAGCACTTTGGGAGGCCAAGGCGGGTGAATCGCCTAAGTCCAGGAGTTGGAGATCAGCCTGGGCAACACGGCAAAAACCATCTCTACTAAAAATACAAAACATTAGCCAGGCGTGGTAGTGTGTGCCTGTAGTCCCAGATACTTGCGAGGCTGAAGTGGAAGGATTACCTGAGGTCAGGGAGATTGAGGCTGCAGTGAGCTGAAGTCATGCTACTGTACTTCAATCTGGGCAAAAGAAGTGAGACCTTGTCTAAAAAAAAAAAGAGAGAGAGAGAGAAACGAGTATTTTTAACTTATAAGTTCAAATACAAAACTTGAACCTCTAAGTTGAAAATATTTGCTCGACATCCGATATCTATCTACATAATCTGTACAGTTGAAAACTGCATAAGTGAAAATAATGATGCAGAACAGTATTATGACAAAGAAAGAGAGATGTAAACATGAGCAAATAATCTTTATAGACATAAATAATTTAATGTAAACGTTTAATAAATAGGATAATGGATTCAGAATAAAAGGAGTGGGCCAGGTAAATAGGACTTCAAACAAGAGTAATTCACTCAGAAATAGTTAAATTTTAAATTTTGTTTTAGGTCATTAAACATGTTAAATTAAACATTTAAATGAATGAATATGTTAAATAAATTAAAAATTTGTTTCTTTAAACAACCTAGTTGATAATATTGAGCTAATAATAATTTACATGAAATCCTGAGAAAATTTAATAAATTAATATGAGTAATTTTTAATTATAACATCGATTATATTACACAAAATTAAGGTTTTGGATGTCCTCCAAGAGGCTTTCAGCTTTTGTTCCACATTATTCAGTACATAGTCTCTTAAAATATTGTTTGTTACAAATAGTTAGGTTGTCCTTGATAAGGGAATAACTAAGAAAAGATAAACTTCAGTCCAAATGTCAGAACTCCAAATTCCAGATTACTGGAGTATAAAATAACATGAATGTTTATATTTTTAAAAAATGTATTAAAATCTACTCATATATGATTTCTTGGATAATTTCTCTATCCATTTTTGTAGCTAAGTGTAATATACAAAGGATCAGGTATCATTGAATTTCTACATACTGTTAGGCACATTCTAGCAACATGTTATTGGGCAAGTTACACAGTCTTTACATGAGAGACTGTTAGCTATTCTTTACAGTCCATTCTCTTATCTTCTAATATGTGTATGGCAATAGACCCAGCTAGACTAGAAATTTTTCATTACAGTCATTATATATGGCCATGCAAGTAGTTATGACCACAGAACTGTGAAATGGAGAGGTGTTGTCATTCATTGTTCCAAGGCTTTTAAAAGAGCAATATCTCTTCTACTCTATTAATTCTGCCAACAGGTTTTCTACAAAAATGAGGCCCTAGGATATGACATAAACACAAGGTGGAAAGCATCTGGGGTGCTAAATATGGTATAAGAACTGACCCTCTAAGATAAAGAATTATTTAGAACTTCTATGTAAGCAATTAATTAATTGCTATTTTGATAAGTCATTATAATGTGGCTTCTGTTCATTATACTAGTGGGTCTAAGTGATACACAGTATGTACATTTCAAATTTCTTAACTCAAAATATCAATTATGGTATGTAAATAGGATTTCTATTGAGATTAAAATAAATGTTTAAAAATATCTAGCACTCATTGGATATTAGTACTGTTATTTTATGGTTATAATTTTACCATTATCCATTTCAGAAATTTCCCATTACTATTTCAGCAAAAAGAACAAAAAATTG
>NW_020260112.1:0-4395 GCF_003255815.1 Theropithecus gelada
ACCATCATTCTTAGCAAACTATCACAAGAACAGAAAACCAAACACCGCATGTTCTCACTCATAGGTGGGAACTGAACAATGAGATCACTTGGACTCAGGAAGGGGAACATCACACACCGGGGCCTATCATGGGGAGGGGGGAGGGGGGAGGGATTGCATTGGGAGTTATACCTGATGTAAATGACGAGTTGATGGGTGCAGTAGACCAACATGGCACAAGTATACATATGTAACAAACCTGCACGTTATGCACATGTACCCTACAACTTAAAGTATAATAATAATAAATAAATTAAAAAAAAAAAGATGTGTGGATTCAACGTGCAGAGTTTAGCCTTTGTTTTGGTTCAGCAGGTTGTAAAAACTCTTTTGGTAGAATCTGTGTAAAAACAATTGGGATCCCATTGAGACCTATGTTGAAAAAACGAATATCCCCAGATAAAACTAGAAAGAAGCTATGTGTTAAACTGCTTTGTGATGTGTGCATTCATTTCACAGAGTTAACACTTTCTTTGGATTCACCAGCTTGGAAACACTATTTTTATAGAATCTCCTAATGGACATTTTGGAGGCCATTGAGGCAATGGGAAAAAATGAATACCTTCAGATAAAAACTAGTAAGAAACTATCTGTTAAATTGTTTGGTGATGTGTGGATTCATCTCACAGAGTTAAACCTTTCTTTGATTCAGTAAATTGGAGGCATCTTTCTTGCAAAATCTGCAAAGGGAACATTGGGAGCCCATTGAGGCCTATGGGAAAAACAGAAAATCCAAAGACAAAAACTAGAAAGAAGATACCTGTGAAACTTCTCTGTGATGTGTGGATCCATGTCAAAGAGTTAAAACATTCTTTTGATTCAGCAGGTTGGATAAACTCTTTTTGTAGAATCTGCAAAGGGACATTTTGGAGTCCATTGAGTCCTATGGGGAAAAACAGAATATGTCTAGATAAAAAGTAGAAAGAAACTATCTGTGAAAGTGCTTGGTGAAATGTGGATTAATCTCACAGAGTTAAAACTTTATTGGGATTCACAGAGTTGGAAACGCTCTTTTTGGAAAATATGCAAAGGGACTTTTGCGAGCCGATTGAGGTCTATGGGGAAAAACCGAATATCCCAGGATAAAAACTAGGAGGAATCTATCTGTGAAACTGAATGCTGATGTGTGGATTCATCTCAACGAGTAGAACCTTTCTTTTGATTCAGCAAGTTGGAAAAACTTTTTTATAGGATATGTGAAGAAACATTTGGAAGTCCAATGGGCAAATTGGGAAAAATTGAATATCCCCAAATAAAAACTAGAAAGAAGCTATCTGTGAAACTACTTGGTGATGTGTGGATTCATCTCACAGAGGCAAACCTTTCGTTTGTTTCAGCATGTTGAGACAACGTTTTTTTGAATCTATGAAGGGACTTTTGGGAGCTCTCTGGGGCCTACAGGCAAAAACCAAATATCCACAGATAAAAACTAGAATGAAGCTATTTGTGAAACTGCTTTGTAATATGTGGATTCATGTCACTGAGTTAAATCTTTCTTTTGATTCAACAGGTTGGAGGAACTCTTTTTGTAGAATCTGCATACAGACATTTGGGAGCCCATTGTGGCCAATGGGAAATACTGATTATCTCCAGATAAAAACTAGTAAGAAGTTATCTGTGATATTGCTTGGTGATATGTGGATTTATCTCAGAGAGGTAAACTTTTTTTTTATTTAGTAGGCTGGAAACACTCTTTTGTAGAATCTGTGAGGGGACATTTGTGAGTCCATTGTGCCCTAAGAAGAAAAACAAAATCCCCAGATAAAAACTAGAAAGAAGACATCTGGAAACTGATCTATAACGTGTGGATCCATGTCAAAGAGTCAAAACATTCTTTTGATTCGGCGTGTTGGAAAATCTGTGAAGGGACATTTGGGAGCCCATTCAGTCCTATAGGGAAAAAGGGAACATCCCCAAATAAGAACTAGAAAGAAGCTTTCTGTGAAACTGCTTGGTGATGTGTGGATTAATCTCACAGAGTTAACCCTTTCTTTTGATTCATGAGGTTGGAAACACCCTTGTTAGAAAGTAGGTGAAGGGACATTTGTGAGCCCATTGAGGCATATAGGGAAAAATGGAATATTCCCAAATAAAATTAGAAAGAAGCTATCTGTGAAACTGATTGGTGATGTGTGGATTAATCTAACTGAGTTGAACTTTTCTTTTGATTTAGCAGATTGGAAACACTTTTTGTAGGATATATGAAGAATGATTTTGTAAGCCAATGCAGCCTATGGGGAAAATCGAATATCCCCAAATAAAAAGCAGAAAGAAGCTATCTGTGAAACTGCTTGGCAATGTGTGGATTCATCTCACAGAGTTAAAACTTTCTTTTGATTCAGCAGGTTAGAAACACTCTTTTTGTACAATCTATGAAGGGACATTTGGGAACCAATTGTGTCCTATGGGGCAAAAGTTAATATCCCCAGATAAACACAAGAAAGAAGTTTTCTTTGAAACCCCTTCGTGATGTGTCGATTCATTTCACAGAGTTAAAACTATCCTTTGATTCAGCAGATTGGAAACACTCTTTTTGTAGAATCTCCAAAGGGATATTTGAAAGCCCATTAAGGCCTATGGTGAAAAACATAATATTCCTTGTTAAAAACTAGAAAGAAGTTTTCTGTGAAACTGCTTGGTGATTTGTGGATTCAACTCACAGAGTTAAACCTTTCTTCTGATTCAGCATGTTGCAAACGCCCTTTTTGTAGAATCTGTGAAGGGGCATTTAAGAACCCATATAGACCTACAGACAAAATCAGAATATCCATAGATTAAAAACTAGAAAGAAAATATGTTAGAAACTGCTTCATAATGTGTGGATTTATCTTACAGAGTTAAACTTTCCCTTTGATTCAGCAGGGTGTAAAAACTCTTTTTATAGAATGTGCAAATGGACATTTCAATGCCCATTGAGGCCTATTGGGAAAAAAATAAAACCAGATATAAACTAGAAAGAAACTATCTGTGAAACTGTCTGGAGATGTGTGGGTTCATCTCACAGAGTTAAACCTTTCTTTTGATTCAGCATTATGGAAACACTCTTTTTGTAGAATCTGTGAGGGGACATTTGGGAGTCGATTGAGGCCTATGGGGAAAAAATGAATATCTTCAGATAAAAACTAGAAGGAAGCTATCTCTGAAACTACTTGATAATGTGTGGATACACGTCACAGTGTTAACCATTCCTTTTGATTCAGCAGGATGGAAACACTGTTTTTGTAGAATCTGCAAAGGGACATTTGGAAGCCCATTGAGGCCTGCAGTGAAACATGGAATATACCCAGATAAAATCTAGAAGGAGCTATCTGTGAAACAGCTTTTTCATGTGTGGATTCATCTCACAGAATTAAACCTTTTCCTTGATTCAGGAGTTTGGAAACACTCTTTTTGTAGAATCTGTGAAGGGAAATTTGGATCCCATCGAGGTTTATGGGGAAAGAAAATATCATCAGATAAAAACTTAAAAGAAGCTATCTGTAAAACAGGTTTTTGTTGTTTGGATTCATCTCACAGAGTTACATGTTGTTTTTGATCCAGCATGTTGGAAACACACTTCTTGTAGAATCTGTGAAGGAATGTTAGGGAGTACATTGATGCCTATGGAGAAAAATCGAATATCCCCAAATAAAAACTGGAAAGAACCTCTCTGTGCAACTGCTTTATGATGTGTGGATTCATCTCACTGAGTTCAACCTTTCCTTTGATTCATCAGGTTGGAAACACTTTTTTGTAGGATATGTGAAGAAATATTTGGGAGTCCAATGAGGCCAATGGGGAAAAACTGAGTATCTACAAATATAAATTAGAAAGGAGCTCTCTGTAAAACTGCTTGGTGATGTGTGGATTCATCTCACAGAGTTAAAACTTTCGTTTGATTCAACAGGTTGGAAACATTCTTTTGGTAGAATCTGCCAAGAGACATTAAGGAATCAAATGTGTCCTACAAGGCAAAAGTGAATATGAGCAGATAAAAACAAGAAAGAAGTTGCCTTTGCAATGCCTTGGTGGTGTGTGGATTCGTTTCACAGTGTTGAAACTTTGTTTTGATTCAGCAGGTCGGAAACACTCTTTTTGTACAATCTGCAAAGGGACATTTGAAAGCCCATTGAGTTCTATGGAGAAAAACCGAATATCCTTAGATAAAAAGTTGAAAGAAGTTATCTGAAAAACTGCTTTGTGATGTTCAAATTCAACTCTAACAGCTAAATTTTCCTTTCATTCAGCAGGTTGTAAACACTCTTTCTGTAGAATCTGCGAAGGGACTTGGGAAGCCCATTGTGGACTGTTGGGAAAAAATGAATATCCCCTGATGGTAGTTTGTATTTCTGTGGGGTCGGTGGTGATATCCCCTTT
>NW_020260113.1:0-2194 GCF_003255815.1 Theropithecus gelada
TGGTAATTTCCTTAGTTTTTATAGTGCTATAAAAGTTACCTCCTCTGAATACAGGATTGTTATCAAACCTGGACTCTCAACCTGTTATCTAATGTGAAAACTGTGACTTATAATTTGACCCTCTAAACATCTAGTTCAGCTTTGAAAACTGGACTAATGTAATTCAATGCCATTGACTGTTTGCAAAATTGGTATCAACTCTGTTTTCTGGACATGTCAAGTCTGAATTACCTATTGTGTGGATTCCTACTTTCTCTACCCAGATACCATGGTTAGCAAGATTCAGAAAGAAAACAAACACGGGGTCCTAAGCTTTTCAGGGCCCTACTTCCCTTTGAGAATAAACTGTAAGCCATAGAAACCCTTCCCCAGAAAAATCCAAATATACACAAAATACTGCATACCATGTCAAGTGGTTTACAGATACCCCACAACTCCCCTGAATCTTAAGTTAAGAACTCCCTATAATCTAGCAGGGAACATTTAATGGACAACTGAAAAGCTTAATAAAGGGAAATATAAAAATCAGTAAGTAGTAGTTTCTCCCTCTTGCTGTTTCTTAAGATATACCTATCGTTTATTAAAATCCCCTCCAAAGTTTTGTTTTAAAAATCCCTCATTTGTTTTGTTTTGTTTTGTTTTTGTTTTTGTTTTTTTGAGACGGAGTCTCGCTCTGTTGCCAGGCTGGAGTGCAATCGCGTGATCTCGGCTCACTGCAACCTCCACCTCCCGGGTTCAAGCGATTCTCCTGCCTCAGCCTCCGGAGTAGCTGGGACTACAGGTACCTGCCACCACGCCCAGCTAATTTTTTTGTATTTTTAGTAGAGACAGGGTTTTACCATGTTAGCCAGGATGGTCTTGATCTCCTGACCTCGTGACCTGCCTGCCTCAGCCTCCCAAAGTACTGGGATTACAGGTGTGAGCCACTGCGCCTGGCAAAAAATACCCAATTTAATACACACCTCAGAAGAAAAAAAAAAAAAGACACAGTATCTGATAAGCCTCCTAGGAGCCATTAAACTTTGATTGTCAAAGGTTTAAAATGGTCTCCCTCAATTATGACATCACCAACAAGCAAGCCTGTCAGGTTCACTGATCTGGGGCCACTGAGGCTGGAGGGGCCTCTGCTGGCCCTGAACATAGATGGTGATGCTCCTGAATCTTTAGCTGCCGTTTCCTCCTACTTTCCTAAGCCTTTCTCAGCAAAAGCAAAATCACAAATGGCCCAGCTCTCCAGAAGCCTCGTCCCTTCTTCTTAAGTGGCATGGAGATAATACCTACATATTTAGTCCTTTAAGTGCCTGATCCAGAAGAGTCCGCAGAAAGCAAGTACTGGAGAGCAGAATTGCTAAGGTACTGTACCACCCAAACCCACGCCAAAACCGTGACTCGTCCCCATGCCGGACATTGTCTCTGCACTGTGACTTTCCTAAGCCCTGCTCCAATCACTCACAGGGAGAATGAGGCTGCAGTTCAGACATCCCCTGGAGAGGGCAGCAGTGAACTTACTATTTAAACTAGCAATGGCTTTTGTTATATTCTCCCATGTTTTCTGCAACTAACAATTTATACAGTTTCCATAAGGCAGACTGAAAAAACTTCCAATTGGCTGGGCACGGTGGCTCACACCTGTAATCCCAGCACTTTGGGAGGCCAAGGCCGGTGGATCACCTGAGGCCAGGTGTTTGAGATCAGCCTGGCCAACATGGCAAAACCCTCTCTCTACTAAAACACACAAAATTGGCTGGGTGTGGTAGCATGCATCTGTAATCCCAGCTACTTGGAAGGCTGAGGCAAGAGAATTGCCTGAACCTGGGAGGTGGAAGTTGCAATGAGCTGGGATTGTGCAACTGCACTCCAGCCTGGGCGACAGAGCGAGATGCCATCTCAAAAAAAAAAAAAGAGGCCGGGCGCAGTGGCTCAAGCCTGTAATCCCAGCACTTTGGGAGGCCGAGACGGGCGGATCACGAGGTCAGGAGATCGAGACCATCCTGGCGAACACGGTGAAACCCCGTCTCTACTAAAAAATACAAAAAACTAGCCGGGCGAGGTGGCGGGTGCCTGTGGTCCCAGCTACTCGGGAGGCTGAGGCAGGAGAATGGCATAAGCCCGGGAGGCGGAGCTTGCAGTGAGCGAGATCACGCCACTGCACTCCAGCCTGGGCGACAGAGCGAGACTCCGTCTCAAAAAAAAA
>NW_020260113.1:2279-4394 GCF_003255815.1 Theropithecus gelada
AAAAAAAAAAAAAAAAAAAAAAAAAAAAAAAAAAAAAAAAAGAAAAAGAAAACGAAAAACAATTATGGGGACACTGGGTGATAGTACTTAAAGCAGTTAAAAAAAATTTCCTTCCCATGTTTATTTCTGAGAGCAATGAAGTGTATTATGAATTAAGAGGGAAATTAAAAATATAAACACATTCTCTAGGCCAGTGATTCTCAACCAGGGGTGATTCTGTGCTGTCTGGCACCGTGGGACATTTGGCAGTGTCTGGAGGCATTTCTGATAGTTACCAACTCCGGGGCATCTAGCAGAGACAGCGATGCTGCTGAACATCCTGTAATGCACACGGCAGCCCCACTGACCCCCAACAAAGAACAATGTGGCCCACAATCTCAACAGTCCCGAGGCTGAGGAACTCCGCTCTGGACCACAGGAGATGTTATTTCAAGTCTGGCTTAGAGGGAGCGTTTTTGCTGTTCTGCCTTCCGGTAAAGTGAAAGTGATCCTGATGACGGTTAAAGGTCAATGCCAGAGATTTCACTGCTTGCTACAAATATACTGTGAGCTCTTTGAAAGGCCCAGCTAAAGTGGCAGCCAGCCCTGGGCATGGACAATGTGCTGGACAAGGCAGGGCCAGCAGCAGGGCAGAGAAAGCTGTGGGCAGAGGTGAGCAGCCACTAAGAAGCAATATCTGACACTCATTCTTACAGCGTCATTACTCAGTATTGACACATCTTAGGCATTCCTTAAATATCTACTGAGAAGGGGAACTATAATACAAATGTTCAACACTAGGGAAATGTATTAGTACATTACAGTCTATTGGAATTTCCATCAATAGATTATATGATGTAATTGTTAAGACATTTCATTATTTTAAAAACTTTTTTTTTGAGACTGAGTCCACGCAACAGATGACTTAGACTTGACATGTCCAGAAAACAGAGTTGTGGTGGATTCTGAGACATGCCCCCAGACCCCCCGTCAGTGCACGACTCTGCCCCAGCTGCTGTACCAGGTATGGTTGGTACCTGTTGGCCTTCATTCCTTAGCCTCTTCAAGGATTGCCTCGGCTACAAAGCGTCCTCTCACCATAGGCTGTGCCCCTTCGGGAGGCGGCCCACATCCGAGGACTGAGAGATGAAGGGCCATTCTACCTGCACACCCTAGAGGGCGTTTCAGGCTGTTGATTGCAGCTCAGCTTCTCCTGCTCCCCAGTCCTGTTTCCTCTCCCCCTGGCTCAGGTGTCAGTAATCCCAAGGGATAATCCCAAATAAACATCCTGTCCTGAGACTTCATCTCAGAGTCTGCCTCCTGGAAAACCTAACTTGCAACAGAGCTCAGCAAAACGCAAGCTCATTTTATTAAAGAACCCAGATCAAAAAAGAGCTTTATGGGCTAGGCACAGTGGCTCATGCCTGTAATCTCAGCACTTTGGGAGGCTGATGAGGGCGGATCACCTGAGGTCAGGAGTTTGAGACCAGCCTGGCCAACATGGTGAAACCCCGTCTCGACTAAAAATACAAAATTAGCCAGTCGTGGTGGCACACACCTATAATCACAGCTACTCAGGAGGCTGAGGCAGGAGAATTGCTTGAACCCAGGAGGTGGAGGCTGCAGTGAGCTGAGATCGCGCCACTGCACTCCAGTCTGGGTGAGACTCTGTCTCAAAAAAAAATAAAAGCTTTATGATAAATGGATTTGTATAAAATTGCTTCACTCACTGAATGCAGCACAGTTATGGTGTCTGCATGTTTCTCAGACAAGCCAAACCTAGCCTGCTCGGCAGCCTCACTGAAGACACTGTTATCAACGGCACCTGGATCTTGGCACCATCCATTCCTGTGTGAAACTCTTTTAGCTCGAGGAAGTGAATATCATTGCCAGCAATCAGGATAACAGACTACCCAAATTGTGCTGCACAGAGATCTGTTGATACCAATTTTACAAATAGTCAATGGCATTGAATTACATTAGTCCAGTTTTCAAAGCTGAACTAGATGTTTAGAGGGTCAAATTATAAGTCACAGTTTTCACATTAGATAACAGGTTGAGAGTCCAGGTTTGATAACAATCCTGTATTCAGAGGAGGTAACTTCTATAGCACTATAAAAACTAAGGAAATTACCA
>NW_020260114.1:0-4393 GCF_003255815.1 Theropithecus gelada
TGCACTGCAGTCTGGGCAACAAGAGTGAAACTCCATCTCAAAAAAAATAAATAATAATAATAATAATAAATAAATATAATGCCTCTTCTCAGACCACTTATTTTTAACAACATAGTAAAAGCAGAAAGTCTGCAGACTTGCAGAACCCAGACAAACATATGCAGTTCATAGAAATACACATAAAGTCATCTTCACAGAGGTTACCATTTTATGCTGTAATGAACTATCTCAAGATTATGGTGATAATAAAAATAATAGATGATATAATAATAGATTAAATAAAACAATTACATTCATATAGATTCATGGTCCTTGTGGATGGAGAGAGCATGAGTTTCAGACCTTCAAAACTGGTTGCTTAACAGCTTGGGAAATCGGCTGAATAAAGTAATATAATAGTTCTCATTCTGCAAAACCCCAAAGGCCATTGCCACATAGAGTCACACCACTATATATATATATGTATGTAAATATCCTAGAAAGGGCAAAAGGGCAACGTGGGTTAGTTAAGTGTTCTATAAATGGCCTAGAGAAACCTGAATGCTTGCTGGACACCCAGGAACCTAATCATTGTCTGATCTCAGATTTTAGCTAAATGCCCTTAAAATGTAGCATCTAAGGAAGCCAGAGCTGATGTTTCTCTTTACAGTGGACTCTCTTGGGATTCCCAGTTTCTCTGCTTATCCAAGATCTGTTCGAGTTCCACCTCCTCCCCATTTGCCTTCCTTATCGTCTCCAGCCCCTGCTATCATCCTTTGTCTGAATTCTGCTAATACATGTTATCATTTAGCACTTACCTTCTGCTGCCTTAACTATTATAGTAAGTAATGCTGCCTGTCTTCAAACCTCAGCCTGCTCATGCCTGTGCTCCTTCTGCTATTAATGACCCAATCTTTTTTCCCTGAGGCAAAAAGCTAATCTGATGATATTCCTATGGTCAACCAAGCACATTCCGAGCCCTAATGGTGGTTCACCAGGAGCTCCTGCAGCCATATGAGAAGAGGGTATAGAAAGTGTTATTTCCAAAGGAGAGGCCCTTCTCCATTCCTTTGCTATGAGATGGAATACAGTTGTGATAGCTGGAGCTGGGGCAGCTATCTTGGACTCCAGCATGGAAGATACGTGTTTAAAATGGTGAAGCAACAAAGCAGAAGGAGTCTGGGTCCCTGATGATCATGGAGCCTCCTTACAAGACCTGAGCTACCTAAATTCAGGTGAGTAAAAAATAAATTTCTATTTTGTTTGAGCCACTGTTTCCTTGAGTTTTCTGTCACTCCTAGCTATTTATTACCCTAACCCACACTGTAACTAATTCGAGTTTTTAAAATATACACTGTGAGTTGAAACACATTCAGTAAATTTAGCTCAGGGGCTCTCTCTGCTCTATAGCCTGCATTGGTGTTAGCATTTTTTATCTATAAGAACTAGACCATATTTTCCTTAAAGAGCTGGAGTTGTTTCTCATGTGATTTCATATCCTAGGGGACTTGTACAGAGCCTGGCTCAGGGGAGCCCAATAAGTCTTTGATGACTATAGAAGGATGTGTGTTTTACCTCCACAATGATATGCAAGTACCTAAAGGTCAGCAATTTTAGTCATCACCATGACTATACGCAGAAAAAGTGCTCCATATACCTGTTTTGATATTGCTGGCAGATTAGATGTGTTCATCCTACCTCTCTATCCTCAGAAAACAGTATCCAAAAATTATTTTGCATACAATTGCACTATATTATGGAAGGAAAGCAATGTGCCAAAGTTATAAAATCATCGTGAGATCTAACTACATAGGAAAGTTCGAACATCTCCATTATTTCACTTTACAGCATATAATAACCATGCTATTTAATTACTCTGCCAACTCTGAAAAACCTGTAGTTGGGTTCTGGCACACAATGTACAGTTTTGATATGAAAACATAATAATTTCCCTGACAAAACCACTTAGAATAGCTTTCAGAAAATATATGATCAAAATGCATTAAAAATTTGTCCCCCCAAATTTACTATAAAATTTGCAATGTATCTCTTACATCAACATGCAATACATAGTGTCTATGCTAGACAAAAATAGTAAGAATAGTAACTTGTTTCAGTGGTTTCTGTGCTGACTTACATATAGCAGAGATTCACTAAATATTTTTTAACATATACCAAAAGTCTGCATGATTCAAAAAGTTATTTAAATAATATCAAAAGTTATTTACAAGTGATAATGTAAAGTTTGGATCGTTCAATAGTAGTGGTCCTCAACCAAGAGCAATTTTGCTTCCCAAGAAACCTTTGGCAGCTTCCAGAGATATTTTCAGTTGTCACAACTGGGGAATGGGTGGGTGCTTCTGGCATCTAGTGGGTAGAGGCCAGGGATGCTGCTTAACACCCTACAATGCACAGAAGAGCCCCCACAACAAAGAATTTTCTGGCCCAATATGTCAACAGTGTCAAGGCTGAGAAACTCTGGTCTTACATTGGCTTGAAGCGATGCATATTAAACTCATAGTAGGCAGGGCAATGATGACTTTCCAAATGACATAGCAACTTGAGAGTTCAATAAAGATGAAGAGAGTCTGTAGTTGTCGACAATGACAGTATTCTTAGCTTCTTAGCATAGGGAAGCAAAGAATAAACTGAGTATTCCCAGGTTCGGGTCTCTTGATCATTCAATTAATAACAACAGTCCTTCATTTCCACCAGTGAAGGTAAAGGTGTGAGCAAGTTCAAGGTAGCAGGTCCTCCAATATCTCATCCCATCTTATAAGATCTAAAGATTCCATAAAAGCACCCAACTTTTCTTTTTAGAGATTTTCTTTTCGTTTCAATGCAGCCGCTACTACAATAACTATCATCGTTAGCTTGAAAGAGAACAAGACATAATGGAGGACAATTATTTTCTCCTCTTTTATCCATAGCTCTCCTTCCTCCAAAATACTCCCAGTGCCATGCTATACACACACACCCACCCTGTGACCAGGCCTGCAGGCCCTTCTGTTTCCTCAGACTCTACCAAGTTTCTCAGGGCATTTATGGTGACTGATTTAAATGCAATTTATTTGCCCACAAGGGCCAACCCAAGTAAAATAACTTCCATCAGCCCTATCTTTCCTGAGCTTTGTACACAAGAACACCAAAAGGTCTTTCTTTCTTTGGAAAATTAAGTTCCTTTTCCTAATTGGAGTCAGTTTTGCTAATCAAGATTACAACGTGACTTTACAAGCAACGTTGAAGAAGGGAACATTTATGCAGGTCAGTAGGGGTTTTCCTAAACATTTTGATTACAACTTTAACTGCTCTAAAACACATGTAAAACTCCTATCATTAAATTTAAGCAGCCTGATGATATGCCAAACAAGACTATAAGAATGGCAAATAAATTGCTGTAATCTGCCATACTGTCACTTACCCTGCTCTCGAGCAGCTGTAATTGACTAATAGGATAATAAGGTGGCAGTTTACAAATCTGAAAGCTATACTCTTTTGTTGGGAATGCCCTTGAGTGGAAAAAAAAAGGCTCTAAGTCAGCAAGACAGAGTGGGTGTGATCAAAATCATGGCCCTGGATTCAATATATGTAAATATACTTTTCCTATGAACTCAAAAGAAGTCATTGAACACTGTTGTCGGCAGGGGCAGCACCACTTGCTGTTGTGTTTATTGAACCTTTTTATCCCTCCTCACATCAAAAATATTCAGAAGAGCTTTCCCCACTCTAAGGACCAAGGTTAAAGGCAGCATCCTAAGCAGAAGTAAGAGCAAGAAAGGTTTTCTTTTTCTTTGTCTCTTTTTTTTGAGACACAGTCTCGCTCTGTCGCCCGGGCTGGAGTGCAGTGGTGCAATCATAACTCACTGCAGCCTCCAACTCCCGGGTTTAAGCCATCCTCCCACCTCAGCCTTCCAAGTAACTAGGACTACAGGTTTGCATTACCACATCTGGCTAATTTTTAATTTTTTGTAGAGCAGGCCCCTTGCTATGTTGTCCAGGCTGGTCATGAACTCCTGGGCTCAAGTGATTCTCCTGCCTCAGCCTCTCAAAGCGCTAGGATACAGGTGTGTACCACCTCACCTGGCCTCTCTTCACTTTCTTGACAGTGTCTTTGGGAGCACAAAAGTTTTTTAGTTCTGGCCAGGTGCAGTGGCTCACGCCTGTAATCCCAGTACTTTAGAAAGCCAAGGTGGGAGGATCACTTGAGGTCAGGAGTTCAAGACCAGCCTGGCCAACATGGTGAAACCCCATCTCTACTAAAAATACAAAAATTAGCCAGGCGTGGTGGTGCGTGCCTGTAATCGGGAGGCTGAGGCAGGAGAACCCAGGAGACAGAGATTGCAGCGAGCCAAGATTGCGCTACTGCACTCCAGTCTGGGTGACAAAGTGAGAGTCCGTCTCAAAAAAAAAAAAA
>NW_020260115.1:0-4392 GCF_003255815.1 Theropithecus gelada
TGCGCTTTAAGCAAACAGGCACACCAGGAGATCATATCCCACACCTGGCCGGGAGGGTCCCACGCCCACGGAGCCTCCCTCATTGCTAGCACAGCAGTCTGTGATCTACCGGCAAGGCAGCAGCGAGGCTGGGGGAGGGGCGCCCGCCATTGCTGAGGCTTAAGTAGGTAAACAAAGCTGCTGGGAAGCTCCAACTGGGTGGAGCTCACAGCAGCTCAAGGAAACCTGCCTGTCTCTGTAGACTCCACCTCTGGGGACAGGGCACAGCTACACAACAACAACAACAACAACAAAAAAGCAGCAGAAACCTCTGCAGACGCAAACGACTCTGTCTGACAGCTTTGAAGAGAGCAGTGGATCTCCCAACACGGAGGTTGAGATCTGAGAAGGGACAGACTGCCTGCTCAAGTGGGTCCCTGACCCCTGAGTAGCCTAACTGGGAGACATCCCCCACTAGGGGCAGTCTGACACCCCACACCTCACAGGGTGGAGTACACCCCTGAGAGGAAGCTTCCAAAGCAAGAATCAGACAGGTACACTCGCTGTTCAGAAATACTCTATCTTCTGCAGCCTCTGCTGCTGATACCCAGGCAAACAGGGTCTGGAGTGGACCTCAAGCAATCTCCAACAGACCTACAGCTGAGGGTCCTGACTGTTAGAAGGAAAACTACCAAACAGGAAGGACACCTACACCAAAACCCCATCAGTACATCACCATCATCAAAGACCAGAGGCAGATAAAACCACAAAGATGGGGAAAAAGCGGGCAGAAAAGCTGGAAATTCAAAAAATAAGAGCGCATTTCCCCCAGCAAAGGAGCGCAGCTCATCGCCAGCAACGGATCAAAGCTGGACAGAGAATGACTTTGACGAGATGACAGAAGAAGGCTTCAGTCCATCAAATTTCTCAGAGCTAAAGGAGGAATTAGGTACCCAGTGCAAAGAAACTAAAAATCTTGAAAAAAAAGTGGAAGAATTGATGGCTAGAGTAATTAATGCAGAGAAGGTCCTAAACGAAATGAAAGAGATGAAAACCATGACACGAGAAATACGTGACAAATGCACAAGCTTCAGTAACGGACTCGATCAACTGGAAGAAAGAGTATCAGCGATTGAGGATCAAATGAATGAAATGAAGCGAGAAGAGAAACCAAAAGAAAAAAGAAGTAAAAGAAATGAACAAAGCCTGCAAGAAGTATGGGATTATGTAAAAAGACCAAATCTCCGTCTGATTGGGGTGCCTGAAAGTGAGGGGGAAAATGGAACCAAGTTGGAAAACACTCTTCAGGATATCATCCAGGAGAACTTCCCCAACCTAGTAGGGCAGGCCAACATTCAAATCCAGGAAATACAGAGAACGCCACAAAGATACTCCTCGAGAAGAGCAACTCCAAGACACATCATTGCCAGATTCACCAAAGTTGAAATGAAGGAAAAAATCTTAAGGGCAGCCAGAGAGAAAGGTCGGGTTACCCACAAAGGGAAGCCCATCAGACTAACAGCAGATCTCTCGGCAGAAACTCTCCAAGCCAGAAGAGAGTGGGGGCCAATATTCAACATTCTTAAAGAAAAGAATTTTCAACCCAGAATTTCATATCCAGCCAAACTAAGTTTCATAAGTGAAGGAGAAATAAAATCCTTTACAGATAAGCAAATGCTTAGAGATTTGGTCACCACCAGGCCTGCCTTACAAGAGACCCTGAAGGAAGCACTCAACATGGAAAGGAACAACCGGTACCAGCCATTGCAAAGACATGCCAAAATGTAAAGACCATCGAGGCTAGGAAGAAACTGCATCAACTAACGAGCAAAATAACCAGTGAATATCATAATGGCAGGATCAAGTTCACACATAACAATCTTAACCTTAAATGTAAATGGACTAAATGGTCCAATTAAAAGACACAGACTGGCAAACTGGATAAAGAGTCAAGATCCATCAGTCTGCTGTATTCAGGAGACCCATTGCACACGCAGAGACATACATAGGCTCAAAATAAAGGGGTGGAGGAAGATTTACCAACCAAATGGGGAACAAAAAAAAGTGGGGGTTGCAATACTAGTCTCTGGTAAAACAGACTTTAAACCATCAAAGATCAAAAGAGACAAAGAAGGCCATTACATAATGGTAAAGGGATCAATTCAACAGGAAGAGCTAACTATCCTAAATATATATGCACCCAATACAGGAGCACCCAGATTCATAAAGCAAGTCCTTAGAGACTTACAAAGAGACTTAGACTCCCATACAATAATAATGGGAGACTTCAGCACTCCACTGTCAACATTAGACAGCTCAACGAGACAGAAAGTGAACAAGGATATCCAGGAATTGAACTCATCTCTGCAGCAAGCAGACCTAATAGACATCTATAGAACTCTCCACCCCAAATCAACAGAATATACATTCTTCTCAGCACCACATCGTACTTACTCCAAAATTGACCACGTAATTGGAAGTAAAGCACTCCTCAGCAAATGTACAACAACAGAAATTATAACAAATGGTCTCTCAGACCACAGTGCAATCAAACTAGAACTCACGACTAAGAAACTCAATCAAAACCGCTCAACTACATGGAAACTGAACAACCTGCTCCTGAATGACTACTGGGTACATAAGGAAATGAAGGCAGAAATAAAGATGTTCTTTGAAACCAATGAGAACAAAGATACAACATACCAGAATCTCTGGGACAACATTTAAAGCAGTGTGTAGAGGGAAATTTATGGCACTAAATGCCCACAAGAGAAAGCAGGAAAGATCTAAAATTGACACTCTAACATCGCAATTAAAAGAACTAGAGAAGCAAGAGCAAACACATTCAAAAGCTAGCAGAAGGCAAGAAATAACTTAGATCAGAGCAGAACTGAAGGAGATAGAGACACAAAAAACCCTCCAAAAAATCAATGAATCCAGGAGTTGGTTTTTTGAAAAGATCAACAAAATTGACAGACCACTAGCAAGACTAATAAAGAAGAAAAGAGAGAAGAATCAAATCGATGCAATTAAAAATGATAAAGTGGATATCACCATCGACCCCACAGAAATACAAACTACCATCAGAGAATACTATAAACACCTCTACGCAAATAAACTGGAAAATCTAGAAGAAATGGATAATTTCCTGGACACTTACACTCTTCCAAGACTAAACCAGGAAGAAGTTGAATCCCTGAATAGACCAATAGCAGGCTCTGAAATTGAGGCAATAATTAATAGCCTACCAACCAAAAAAAGTCCAGGACCAGGTGGATTCATAGCTGAATTCTACCAGAGGTACAAGGAGGAGCTGGTACCATTCCTTCTGAAACTATTCCAATCAATAGAAAAAGAGGGAATCCTCCCTAACTCATTTTATGAGGCCAACATCATCCTGATACCAAAGCCTGGCAGAGACACAACAAAAAAAGAGAATTTTAGACCAATATCCCTGATGAACATCGATGCAAAAATCCTCAATAAAATACTGGCAAACCGAATCCAGCAGCACATCGAAAAGCTTATCCACCATGATCAAGTGGGCTTCATCCCTGGGATGCAAGGCTGGTTCAACATTCGCAAATCAATAAACATAATCCAGCATATAAACAGAAGCAAAGACAAGAACCACATGATTATCTCAATAGATGCAGAAAAGACTTTTGACAAAATTCAACAGCCCTTCATGCTAAAAACGTTCAATAAATTCGGTATTGATGGAACGTACCTCAAAATAATAAGAGCTATTTATGACAAACCCACAGCCAATATCATACTGAATGGGCAAAACCTGGAATAATTCCCTTTGAAAACTGGCACAAGACAGGGATGCCCTCTCTCACCACTCCTATTCAACATAGTGTTGGAAGTTCTGGCTAGGGCAATCAGGCAAGAGAAAGAAATCAAGGGTATTCAGTTAGGAAAAGAAGAAGTCAAATTGTCCCTGTTTGCAGATGACATGATTGTATATTTAGGAAATCCCATTGTCTCAGCCCAAAATCTCCTTAATCTGATAGGAAACTTCAGCAAAGTCTCAGGATACAAAATTAATGTGCAAAAATCACAAGCATTCTTATATACCAGTAACAGACAAACAGAGAGCCAAATCATGAATGAACTTCCATTCACAATTGCTTCAAAGAGAATGAAATACCTAGGAATCCAACTTACAAGGGATGTAAAGGACCTCTTCAAGGAGAACTACAAACCACTGCTCAGTGAAATAAAAGAGGACACAAACAAATGGAAGAACATACCATGTTCATGGATAGGAAGAATCAATATCGTGGAAATGGCCATACTGCCCAAGGTTATTTACAGATTCAATGCCATCGCCATCAAGCTACCAATGAGTTTCTTCACAGAATTGGAAAAAACTGCTTTAAAGTTCATATGGAACCAAAAAAGAGC
>NW_020260116.1:0-4392 GCF_003255815.1 Theropithecus gelada
ATAAGGAGTAAGGAAAGGATCCAGTTTCAGCTTTCTACTTATGGCTAGCCAATTTTCCCAGCACCATTTATTAAATAGGGAATCCTTTCCCCATTTCCTGTTTTTCTCAGGTTTGTCAAAGATCAGATGGCTGTAGATGTGTGGTATTATTTCTGAGGACTCTGTTCTGTTCCATTGGTCTATATCTCTGTTTTGGTACCAGTACCATGCTGTTTTGGTTACTGTAGCCTTGTAGTATAGTTTGAAGTCAGGTAGCGTGATGCCTCCAGCTTTGTTCTTTTGACTTAGGATTGTCTTGGAGATGCGGGCTCTTTTTTGGTTCCATATGAACTTTAAAGCAGTTTTTTCCAATTCTGTGAAGAAACTCATTGGTAGCTTGATGGGGATGGCATTGAATCTATAAATTACCTTGGGCAGTATGGCCATTTTCACGATATTGATTCTTCCTATCCATGAGCATGGTATGTTCTTCCATTTGTTTGTGTCCTCTTTTATTTCACTGAGCAGTGGTTTGTAGTTCTCCTTGAAGAGGTCCTTTACATCCCTTGTAAGTTGGATTCCTAGGTATTTGATTCTCTTTGAAGCAATTGTGAATGGAAGTTCATTCATGATTTGGCTCTCTGTTTGTCTGTTATTGGTGTATAAGAATGCTTGTGATTTTTGCACATTAATTTTGTATCCTGAGACTTTGCTGAAGTTGCTTATCAGCTTAAGGAGATTTTGGGCTGAGACAATGGGGTTTTCTAAATATACAATCATGTCATCTGCAAACAGGGACAATTTGACTTCTTCTTTTCCTAACTGAATACCCCTGATTTCTTTCTCTTGCCTAATTGCCCTAGCCAGAACTTCCAACACTATGTTGAATAGGAGTGGTGAGAGAGGGCATCCCTGTCTTGTGCCAGTTTTCAAAGGGAATTTTTCCAGTTTTTGCCCATTCAGTATGATATTGGCTGTGGGTTTGTCATAAATAGCTCTTATTATTTTGAGGTACGTTCCATCAATACCGAATTTATTGAGCGTTTTTAGCATGAAGGGCTGTTGAATTTTGTCAAAAGCCTTTTCTGCATCTATTGAGATAATCATGTGGTTCTTGTCTTTGGTTCTGTTTATATGCTGGATTATGTTTATTGATTTGCGAATGTTGAACCAGCCTTGCATCCCAGGGATGAAGCCCACTTGATCATGGTGGATAAGCTTTTTGATGTGTTGTTGAATCCGGTTTGCCAGTATTTTATTGAGGATTTTTGCATCGATGTTCATCAGGGATATTGGTCTAAAATTCTCTTTTTTTGTTGTGTCTCTGCCAGGCTTTGGTATCAGGATGATGTTGGCCTCATAAAATGAGTTAGGGAGGATTCCCTCTTTTTCTATTGATTGGAATAGTTTCAGAAGGAATGGTACCAACTCCTCCTTATACCTCTGGTAGAATTCAGCTGTGAATCCATCTGGTCCTGGACTTTTTTTGGTTGGTAGGCTATTAATTATTGCCTCAATTTCAGAGCCTACTATTGGTCTATTCAGGGATTCAACTTCTTCCTGGTTTAGTCTTGGAAGAGTGTAAGTGTCCAGGAAATTATCCATTTCTTCTAGGTTTTCCAGTTTATTTGCGTAGAGGTGTTTATAGTATTCTCTGATGGTAGTTTGTATTTCTGTGGGGTCGGTGGTGATATCCCCTTTATCATTTTTAATTGCGTCGATTTGATTCTTCTCTCTTTTCTTCTTTATTAGTCTTGCTAGTGGTCTGTCAATTTTGTTGATCTTTTCAAAAAACCAACTCCTGGATTCATTGATTTTTTGGAGGGTTTTTTGTGTCTCTATCTCCTTCAGTTCTGCTCTGATCTTAGTTATTTCTTGCCTTCTGCTAGCTTTGGAATGTGTTTGCTCTTGCTTCTCTAGTTCTTTTAATTGCGATGTTAAAGTGTCAATTTTTGATCTTTCCTGCTTTCTCTTGTGGGCATTTAGTGCTATAAATTTCCCTCTACACACTGCTTTAAATGTGTCCCAGAGATTCTGGTATGTTGTATCTTTGTTCTCATTGGTTTCAAAGAACATCTTTATTTCTGCCTTCATTTCGTTATGTACCCAGTAGTCATTCAGGAGCAGATTGTTCAGTTTCCATGTAGTTGAGCGGTTTTGATTGAGTTTCTTAGTCCTGAGTTCTAGTTTGATTGCACTGTGGTCTGAGAGACAGTTTGTTATAATTTCTGTTCTTGTACATTTGCTGAGGAGTGCTTTACTTCCAATTATATGGTCAATTTTGGAGTAAGTACGATGTGGTGCTGAGAAGAATGTATATTCTGTTGATTTGGGGTGGAGAGTTCTATAGATGTCTATTAGGTCTGCTTGCTGCAGAGATGAGTTCAATTCCTGGATATCCTTGTTCACTTTCTGTCTCGTTGATCTGTCTAATGTTGACAGTGGAGTGTTGAAGTCTCCCATTATTATTGTATGGGAGTCTAAGTCTCTTTGTAAGTCTCTAAGGACTTGCTTTATGAATCTGGGTGCTCCTGTATTGGGTGCATATATATTTAGGATAGTTAGCTCTTCCTGTTGAATTGATCCCTTTACCATTATGTAATGGCCTTCTTTGTCTCTTTTGATCTTTGATGGTTTAAAGTCTGTTTTATCAGAGACTAGGATTGCAACCCCCGCTTTTTTTTGTTCTCCATTTGCTTGGTAAATCTTCCTCCATCCCTTTATTTTGAGCCTATGTATGTCTCTGCGTGTGAGATGGGTCTCCTGAATACAGCAGACTGATGGGTCTTGACTCTTTATCCAGTTTGCCAGTCTGTGTCTTTTCATTGGAGCATTTAGTCCATTTACATTTAAGGTTAAGATTGTTATGTGTGAACTTGATCCTGCCATTATGATATTAACTGGTTATTTTGCTCGTTAGTTGATGCAGTTTCTTCCTAGCCTCGATGGTCTTTACATTTTGGCATGTTTTGGAGATGGCTGGTACCGGTTGTTCCTTTCCATGTTGAGTGCTTCCTTCAGGGTCTCTTGTAAGGCAGGCCTAGTGGTGACAAAATCTCTAAGCATTTGCCTATCTGTAAAGGATTTTATTTCTCCTTCACTTATGAAACTTAGTTTGGCTGGATATAAAATTCTGGGTTTAAAATTCTTTTCTTTAAGAATGTTGAATATTGGACCCCACTCTCTTCTGGCTTGTAGAGTTTCTGCCAAGAGATCTGCTGTGAGTCTGATGGGCTTCCCTTTGTGGGTAACCCGACCTTTCTCTCTGGCTGCCCTTAAGATTTTTTTCCTTCATTTCAACTTTGGTGAATCTGGCAATTATGTGTCTTGGAGTTGCTCTTCTCGAGGAGTATCTTTGTGGCGTTCTCTGTATTTCCTGGATTTGAATGTTGGCCTGTCCTACTAGGTTGGGGAAGTTCTCCTGGATGATATCCTGAAGAGTGTTTTCCAACTTGGTTCCATTTTCCCCCTCACTTTCAGGCACCCCAATCAGACGTAGATTTGGTCTTTTTACATAATCCCATACTTCTTGCAGGCTTTGTTCATTTCTTTTTCTTCTTTTTTCTTTTGGTTTCTCTTCTCGCTTCATTTCATTCATTTGATCCTCAATTGCTGATACTCTTTCTTCCAGTTGATCGAGTCGGTTACTGAAGCTTGTGCATTTGTCACGTATTTCTCGTGTCATGGTTTTCATCTCTTTCATTTCGTTTATGACCTTCTCTGCATTAATTACTCTAGCCGTCAATTCTTCCACTTTTTTTTCAAGATTTTTAGTTTCTTTGCGCTGGGTACGTAATTCCTCCTTTAGCTCTGACAAATTTGATGGACTGAAGCCTTCTTCTCTCATCTCGTCAAAGTCATTCTCCGTCCAGCTTTGATCTGTTGCTGGCGATGAGCTGCGCTCCTTTGTCGGGGGAGATGTGCTCTTATTTTTTGAATTTCCAGCTTTTCTGCCCTGCTTTTTCCCCATCTTTGTGGTTTTATCTGCCTCTGGTCTTTGATGATGGTGATGTACTGATGGGGTTTTGGTGTAGGTGTCCTTCCTGTTTGATAGTTTTCCTTCTAACAGTCAGGACCCTCAGCTGTAGGTCTGTTGGAGATTGCTTGAGGTCCACTCCAGACCCTGTTTGCCTGGGTATCAGCAGCAGAGGCTGCAGAAGATAGAATATTTCTGAACAGCGAGTGTACCTGTCTGATTCTTGCTTTGGAAGCTTCCTCTCAGGGGTGTACTCCACCCTGTGAGGTGTGGGGTGTCAGACTGCCCCTAGTGGGGGATGTCTCCCAGTTAGGCTACTCAGGGGTCAGGGACCCACTTGAGCAGGCAGTCTGTCCCTTCTCAGATCTCAACCTCCGTGTTGGGAGATCCACTGCTCTCTTCAAAGCTGTCAGACAGAGTCGTTTGCGTCTGCAGAG
>NW_020260117.1:0-4391 GCF_003255815.1 Theropithecus gelada
ATCTATATTGGACTGTATTCCTTCTTGCTTATGTACCAGGGTATCAAAATTGTAACTTTTTCTCCTCCGAAACAAAGGGTTGACTGAGGAATGGCAAGGAATTGCAATTCAGGACACATGTGCTCTGGTGGATCACAGGCGCAGCCTCAGAATGGAAACTTTGACTTAAGCCAGTAGACATCAGGCACCAAAGGTAGTGTGACACTTGCTGGAGGAGTTTTCAAATTAATCAGTCAAGAACTTGTTTCCTGACTTCTGAAGTCCCTTACCCATTTCAAGAATATTGCAGTGGAGAAAGTGCAGATGGAAGAGAAAGGGAATTTACAGGGTTTTTTTTGGAGAGCGAGCTACTGCAGCCTGTGGCTGCTGTTCCCTCAGGGGGGTGAGAGAGGATCTCCTTCCTTCACCCAAACCCAGAAAATGGGACGACCCAGTGGAATGGGACGACCCAGTGGTGAAATCCAGAGAGAGGTTGGCATGCCTTTCCTGCAGAAAGCATGAAAGTTCCAGGGGTTCCTTCCAGAAGACAAAGGGGAGTCCACTGGTGAGAACCAGTGGTGGAGGGTCCTGCCTGAGGCCTAGGGCCAGAAGACAGCCCAAGGAGAAGAGGCACAAGCTAAGCTGCAGCTGGAGGGGGTCTGCCAGAGGTCTTTAAAGAGCCCCTGAAGCCAAGCCTAATGGCTCATGCACAGACTTCCAGCTCCTTGGGAGGCCAAGACAGGAGGATCACTTGAGGCCAGGAGCTCAAGACCAGCTTGGGCAACATAGTGAGACCCCATTTCCAAAGAAAAAAAAAAAAAAAAAAGGAAATCAAGGTGTCAGCTGGACAAAGAAAAAAACAGAAGAGCCCCTGAAAGTGCCCACTGGGTAGGCAGGTTGGGCCTGGAGGATATGGAGCCAACTCAGGACAAAACCAGGCTTTGGTAAGGAAGTCCCAAGCGAGAACTTACTTTCCTGCCCAGCCTCCCACCTCACCCCCAACTTGCAAAGAGGAGATGAGTGGGGAAGAAAGACTCCAACCATCCCACACCCCACAGGGTGGCTGCGTCAGGCAGGCCTTGAGGGAGCAGACAGGTGCAGCCAGTTCTCCTTGGAGCAAAGCCTGAAGTGTGGCCGCCTCCACTGGGCTGAACCCTCCATGGGTCTACACCAGGACTGTGCTTGTGGTGTCAAGTCATCACAGGACGATTTCCTAGGACTGAGCAGAAAAGGCTGGCGTCCACATCCCCCTTCAGTCCACTGCCAGGAGAAAACTTCCCACTCTGAGTAGATGTGAAAGGGACAGCAGGTGACCGAAAAGTTCACTTCCACTAAATTCCAGTGGCTTATTTATTTAGAGACAGAGTCTTGCTCTGTCGCCCAGGCTGGAGCGCAGTGGCAAGTTCTCAGCTCACTACAACCTCCGCCTCCCGGGTTCAAGTGTTTCTCCTGCCCTAGCCTCTCACGTAACTAGGATTATAGGCATGTGCCACCACACCCATAATTTTGTATTTTTAGCAGAGATGAGGTTTCACCATGTTGGCCAAGCTGGTCTCAAACTCCTGACGTCAGGTGATGCGCCTGCCAAAGTGCCTCCCAAAGTGCTGGGATTATAGGCGTGAGCCACCGCACCTCATGGCATCCTTGTTCAGCACACTGGTTACACTCATGTTTCTAGTACATTGTTCTCTAGTTTTTGTATCTGGTGTTCCAAATGTGACCCTCAAAATTTAAATACCTACCACACCATCTATGCTGCCTAGGGAGTTCCCATGGGCAGGAGCAAGCATAGCATTTGGCAGACCAGGAGGCAGACCGGCAGCACTGATCCACCATGGCAGGAACGTGTGCCAGTTGTTTCACCAGTCTGGGCTTCACTTTCCTCATTGCAGTGAAGGTTTTAGAAAACTGTTAAAAACACTGTGGACACTAACATTTTTAGTCAAAAAAACTCAGCCGGGGGAAGTGGCTCGCGCCTGTAATCCCAGCACTTTGGGAGGCTGAGGCGGGCAGATCACTTGAGGTCAGGAGTTCGAGACCAGCCTGGCAAACATGGTAAAACTCCATCTCTACTAAAAATACAAAGTTACCTGCACGTGGTGGCAGGCACTTATAATACCAGCTACTCTACTCAGGAGGCTGAGGCAGGAGAATCGCTGGAACCCAGGAGGCAGAGGTTGCAATGAGCAGAGATCACACCATTGCACTCCAGCCTGGGTGACAGAGCAACACTGTGTCTCAAAAAAATAAATAAACAAAAAACCTACACACATTAAAAAAAACCCTGGACGGATGCTGGCCTCAGTATGCACTGAGCATCTGAGCTGTGTTCATCCTTCCCAGAGGGAGGGGCTTGCCCAGGAATTCCCAGAAACAAAAGAGCTGTTTCTAGAGGAGCAGCATCAATATCTTATTTTAGTGGCATCTGTTGGACACTCAGTAAAGCACTGTCTGTGTGGTTTTCAAAGTGTATTTTATTATTTAATTTATTACATTTTTAAGCACATATTTCAAGCTTGGGAGATGTACAAAAAGATGACAGAGACATCCCTAATTATTAAGAACTTGGCAGGTATAACAAGGTGGTAGACATCAAGGAAAAAACTAGGGTTGTATTTCATAGAGGTGTCTATGGATGGACTTGTGTGGGGTTAAGGGGGATTCGGTGGACCCCTAAAATAATATGTAAATGTTTAATGTTATCTGAATAATTTTGGGCAGAAGGTGGTCCATAACTTTTCCTACATTTCTTGATTTAGCAGCGACTGAAAAAAAAATCACCAGTATAAAACGAAGCAATGAGGGCTGGGCATGGTGGCTCACTCCTGTAATCCCAGCACTTTGGGAGGCTGAGGTGGGCAGATCATGAGGTCAAGAGATTGAGACCCATCCTGGCCAACATGATGAAAGCCCATCTCTACTAAAAATACAAAAATTAGCTGGGCATGGTGGTGGGTGCCTGTAGTCCCAGCTACTCGGGAGGCTGAGGCAGGAGAATCGCTTGAACCTGGGAGGCAGAGGTTGCAGTGAATCAAGATCGCGCCATTGCACTCCAGCCTGGCAACAGAGTGAAACTCTGTCTCAAAAAAAATAAATAAATAAAAATAAAAATAAAAGAAGTAATGAGGCCAGGTTCAGTGGCTCACACTCTCACCTGTAATCCCAGAACTTTGGGAGGGAGGCAGGAGGATCGTTTGAAGCCCAGGAGTTTGAGATCAGCCTGGGCAACATGGCAAAGCCCTGTCTCTACAAAAAATGCAAAAATCAGCGAGAAGCAGTGGTGCACACCTGTAGTGCCAGCTTCTTGGGGGGTTGAGGTGGGAGGACACTTGAGCCAGGGAGGTCTAGGCTGCCTGGACCCATGTTCATACCACTGCACTCCACCCTGGGTTACAGGGTGAGATTCCATCTCAAAAAAAAAAAAAGTAACTGAACTGTAGAGCTAGTGGTTGAGTACATCAAATGTAGCAGCTGTTCTTTTAGACAAGAAAATGAGCTCAGTGGTTTATTTCGTTATCATAAATATCAGTGGAAACATAAATAAATAATAAAGGGATAGCTCAGGATGTGCCAGAATGCCTCTTGCTTGTCCACTTTGAGGGAACATTTCCCTTCTTATCTTCACCTCACCTCCTGTCTCTCTTGGGACTGTTCCCTGCCCAGTTATGTAACCAAAACAGTACTTACCTCATTCACAAGTGTAATAGTTTGAGTAGCTCTTGATAAGATATTAGAAAGCATGATGCAAACTGAGGCTTCAAAGTATTTATAGGCTGGGGGTTGCCCACTTGGAATGCTCCTTATTGGAGGCCAGCCACTATATAGAGGCCAGTCCCATGGAGAGGCTCTGGGACCACATGGAGAGTGGTCCAGTTGTTATAGCCATCCTGTGCAAGCATCCACACTGACCCATGTCAACAGCCGCAATGAACTGCCAGCCATGTGAGTGAGGCCATTTTGGATAGTTCAGACAAGCCAGTACTCCAGGTGATGCCACAATAAGTGATTTTTTGTTTTAATCCACTAAATTTTGGGGTGTATTTTTTTCAGCAATGGATTACTGAAACAATAAGTAATGTATTTTTTCTTTCTTTTCTTTTCCTTCCTTTCCTTTCTTCCTTCCTTCCCTCCCTCCCTCTCTCTCTCTCTTTCTTTTTAAAGAGATGGGGGTCTCACTATGTTGACCAGGTTGGTCTTGAACTCCTATACTCAAGTGATCCTCCCATCTCAGCCTCCCAAAGTGCTGGGATTACAGGCATGAGCCACTGTGCCCGACCCAATAAGTAATTGATTTTCTATTGCTGTCTTCTAGTCCCTCTTCTACTGACTCCAGCTACTTTTGTCATTTTTTCTGTTGTGTGATAGAAGCTTTCAGCACTGTATTCAGTAAATAGCCTGTAGCATCCTTTTTT